>NC_050576.1:230656385-230730277 GCF_011100635.1 Trichosurus vulpecula
AAAAATGGGCATATTCATTGACTTAAGAACACCATTATTAGTTCTATATCCCAAAGATATCAAAGGAAGAGCGAAAAGAGCCCAAAATTTTCATAGATTCACTTTAGGCATGACAAAGAACTGGAAACAAAGAGTGCCCATCTATTGGGTAATTGAATGGATGCACAAATGATGGTTTATGGAATAAATAATGGAATATTGTTGAGCTATAAGAAGTGATGAAGGGGGCAATTTCAGAAAAACCTGGGAAGACATGTAAATTGAGGAAGAGAGAAATGAGCACAACCAGGAGAACAATTTATACGGTAACAACATTGTAAAGAAAATGAACTTGGAAAGACTTAAGAACTTTGATCAATGCAGTGACTAATCAAAACTCCAGAGAACCAATGATGAAGCCTGCTACCCTGACAGAGAGGTGATGGACCCAAAGCACAAGTTGAGACACATTTTGGGACATGGCCAATGTTTTGGTTTGTTTTGCTTGACTATGTGTTTGTTACAAGAATTGGATTTTTTCTTTTTTCACTTGAGAGGAGAGGAATGAGGGGTGTGGAGGGACAGTGGAGACTCCATATTTGAATGCTAACATCACGCAACCAAGCATTCTTATAAGGGGGGGGGGGGGATGGTGGCACAGAAGAGCATAACTGTGGAGAAAACAACTAGGTTAGAACAAGAATGCCAATGTGATAAAAATTACAATTCTACCTAAATTAATTTGCCAATTCAGTATAATATCACCTACAAAGGATTACTTAGAGCACTAGAAAAAATAAGAAAAATCATCTGGATAAGTGTAGCCAAAGGAGTTCTGTATTAGGCTAGGGAAGGAAAAAAAGCAAACACTGATTAAGAGCCTACTATGTGCCAGGCACAGTGCTAAGCACTTGACAAACGTTATCTTATCCTCACAACCACTATGGAAGGTAGATGCTATTATTATTCCTATTTTACCTTTAAGGAAACCGCGTCAGACAGAGGTTAAGTGACTCAAAGTTCTTGAAGAGTCTGAAGGAAAGAAAGTCATAGAAACAACTTGGGACCTTATTATTACCGCCCCCCCCAAAAGGTAACCAGGAGAATGCTGATAATCATTGATCCCTATGTGCCTACTTCCTCACCTACACAAAAAATGACCAGAATAAAGATATGCATTGAGGGTGTTTGAAGAGAGCAGGCAGAATTTTGTAAATCACATGCCATGGTATCACACAATTGACTGAAAGATGTAAAGAAACCAAGAGCCCATTATGTGTTTTGTTTGTTAACTATTAAAAAAAGATTCATTGCAGTAGAGCTAAACACACCCAGGCAGGCTCTCTTCCAAAATGTCTCCTTTGCATTTGTCAGCATCACATCAGGTTCTTTGAAATAACAGCAGAGATAGTACTTTGTTCTACAAACTTCTGATCATTAGCCTCAGGTGAAGCACAAAATAGGAAGATGATGCCACTGTTTGCCAAACGGTGAGGTCCTCCTTTGGTGGATAGCATGATGCTGATTGCATCACATGCGAAACATTGTAGAGTTTCCTAGGTGAGATCCATAGCTATTCCAAAGAATTTGATCTAACTATTCATAGAACTGCTCATTAGAAGCCCCCTGAGGGCAAGAAACATTCCTTATTCATCTTCTTTTCCCCATGACCCACCATAGTAGATTCAACAGAAAGACTTCACTTGCTTTTTTTTTTTTCAGATTTCAACCACTTAGCATCTTGGATAAGTCACTTAATCTCTCCTGGCCTCAGTTTCCTGGAAAGGTTGTGCTAAATGATCCATGTTTAAGGTTCGTTCCACTTCTTATTCTCTGACAGTCTAATTATTTGAATTAATGAAAGCAGGAAATGGTGGGACTGACAACAATATCAGGGAATAGAGAAGAGTCATTCCCTAAGAAGAGACAGAGTGAAGAGAGCTGGCCTTGACTTGAGGAAGACACGGCACAAGGCCTGCCTCTGACACATGCCACATGTGTGACTCGGGGCAAATTACTTAATCTCCCAGTGCTCTAGGCAACTATCTAAGACAGTAACCCACCAGAAGGTGTCAACCTGCATTAGTGGGACTTTCCTCACCTTGGAGTTCCCTAGGCCAATGAAGTAATAGGTCTATGCCTCATTCCTATCCCATTCCCTAATATCTCTCCTCACCAAAATGGTACCAGAGGTCAAGCTGTGAATCCAAAGTTTCTCCCCTTCCCCTACAGGAGAGGAGTAAGTTACTTTCATCTGGTCAACTTGCTGCTCATCTTGACCACCACCTATTTGCATTCTTCATGCCTGGAATGTGCTACCTCACCTCGAACTCTTGGAATCCCTCCCTTTTCTCCTTCAAGACTGAGGTCAAGTGCCTCCTACTGGAGACTTTGCCTGTTTCCCCCACCTGCTAGTGCCCCCTCCAGGGTTACTTCGCATCTGCTTTATATGCTTTACTTATGCATGTGTTATCTCCTATGTTAGAATGTAAACTCCCTGGGGGAAGGAATTCATTCAGATCTCCAGCAGCCAACAAAAAGCCCGGCATGTGGTAGACTCTTAATAAGTCACTGTTGGAATGATCTTTCCTCTATGAGTTTGGTAGAGACAACATCCTCCTAGCTGTTCATCCCCTACAAAGAAGCTCTAACTCAACTCTAAATCCTGATCACTGAACAGAGACATCCCCAGACCATCTAAGTGAGAGATTCCCCACCGCTTTCCTCCTGACTCCCAGATCCCTCTGTTTTGTTTGAGTGGTTTGGCAGTTTTCGTGGGGTTTCTGGAGGGACTGTTTGAGGTCTTTGAGGTAGAAAGGAATGAGAAGCATTGAAAGGTAATTGCTACTTAAAGGGGGAACTCATCTTTGCTCCTCCCACCCTTCCTGTCTCCAACACAAATAGCTATTATTTTCCCTGCCCCCACAACTGTAGAAGGAAGAGAAGGGTCCACAGGTTTTCAATATATAACTTAACATTAGGCTCTGTTTCATAGGGTGGAGTTGTGCTCCCCAAATTATATCACTTTGACCCAAAAATGCCCAGTTTCCTGCTTTTTATTCTGTGGTTTTGGCTTTTCAAAACTGGATTAGCACACACAAATGTCTGTCAATGCTAATAGTACTAGACTAGGAGTCAATAAACATCTAAGTTCAAATCCCAGTTCCAATATTTACTAGAGTCAGCATGGAATAACAGAGCTAGCTTTTGGAGGCAGGAAGACCTGGATTCAAAACCTATCTCTGCCATATACTGGCTGTGTGACCCTTGCCAAGTTATTCCACCTCTCAGAGAAGATCCCCATATAAGTGGGGAATGGGAGTTCCCTATACCAATGAAAATACTAGTCCAGTCCCTATACCTGTCTCTAGACCTGTAACCCTAAGGAATTTATTTAACCTTTTAGAACCATTTTAACCTAATGTTAACTTAATTAACCTAAGCCTCAGTTTCCTCACCTGTAAAATTGGAATGATAATATCGGCTATGCTGTAGTTGATGACATTGATCAATACCATCATCCTGGCATGTGGCTTACCTGTTTTCTTGCTCTATCTGCTTCCCTTCCAGAGTGGAGCAGTTGAATTTTAGTCACCTTGCATTTGTCAGTCTTTGCTTATGAGAAATGGGTCTGAAGTTTGGACTTTGGGGACCTGGGGTGTGAGGATGGGAGTGATGGAAATGGTGAATACAGACATCAGCATTTTATTTTATTTCTAAAATCTGAGGCTGGTTTATATGCTGCCATGTTCAGTAACTATTTTCTTTCAAGGGGAATGAGGAGGAAGGAGACCCAATGCAAGGACAGGTCCAGTTTCTGGTTGTGGTTGCTTTTCACTGACTGGACTCTCCACCAGCCTCCAACCAAAACTCCACACTTTCTAATCCAACTGGGTCTAAAATCCCACCTCTCCTCAGTGGCCTAAAAGGGATGTGGCTAGGAACTGAGTTCAGTCTTGATCATCTTAAACATCAGCCATAGAAACGTCAGATCATAAGATCTCGGCTCTCTTGGGAGTCCCAGCTTGTATGCACTGAAATCCAAAGACACATGCATCTCGTTCATGAAGTCATACCTGTCTACACCCTAGACAAGCCGGTGCCTCGGGCCCTTCAGGTCTGTTTCTCCATAGAAGCTATCATCGGGGCTTAACGAACTGCTTTTATATTTCTCTGATGTCACTATTTTCCCTCAGCTCTGCTGTACAGTACCTGGACTGTCCAGTAAAAGCCATTATCTCTATTAGTCTGCCAATAGGAAATCAGTCGAATTGCTTGTTCCCTAATTGATAGAACACACTCGGCCTCTTCCTGATAGATTACCCCAGCCTAACAGCTCCAAGACTTATTCCCGAGTGGCCGACTACCATCCAATCCAGGGCAATTGGTTTATACTTTCAGTAATAAATCCTAACCTATCAATATATAATAGCCTTTAATAATCAACAACTATAGACTCCGTCTGGGTTCAGAAGACCTCTGCCCTGCCAACCATTTTTTATATCCCTATAATTAGCAGCAGCCAAATGATATTTGTGCAACCCAGCAATCTCACTGCCTGCTCAAGACGGATAACAAATTGTACATAAATCCAAACATGATTTAATTCACTTGTCTAAGTGTAGATGTATAAATATATTTATGCACGTATAATGTACAACAAATTAAAACAGTTCAGCTGACCTGAGTACTGTGGTGAATAAAGGGCGGCTGTGCCTTGAAAGGGGTGAGCCATTGTCATGATGAGGGGGCTCCATGCAAAGATCAGCAAAGATGCCCTGCCGAAGGCACATCATTTATTAAAGCCCAATCTATCCAAATAAAGATTCTGTAAGCTAACAAATATCTTGTCTCTGTTTATGAGTAGAAACCAATGAGTGCCAGTCCGCCATGTTTAACAGCCAAAGGGCAAAGGTCTTAAAGTCAGTCTTAGAATTAGCAACTAGGACTTTTTCTATCTAGGGCAAGGACCAAAGCCCCTGAAAACTTCCCAAAAGATGTCTTTATTTAAGGAGGAAGGACTTAGACACTTCCCTCTGGGGGAGTCAGAGACCTACCTGGAGAAGACAGTACCTGGAACATAGTAAGCCTTCGTAAATGCTTATTGACTGGCCTCGGAGAAATAAGCCTGAGGCAGCTGCTGCTTTGGGAGGTAGAAAAGAAAGGTAAGAAAGAGATCTTAGGCCATTAGCACAGGGACACTACGGAGGAGAGGAGTGGGGTGGAGACTAGGGTGTGGAAGAGTTTATTCCAACACGCCAACTGGGAGTTTCCAGATTTAATTTACTATTCTTTCTAATTAGGTACTAATCTCTGTTGTTTCTAAGCTTTTGAAAGTGTCCTTCGTAACTAGGTACTATTCTCTGTTGTTTCTAAGCTTCTGAAAGTGCTATCCTCCCCCTCTAAACTCAGCTACCTGAGGTAAAGCCCCATTGTCCCCCACTAGTTAGAGCTAGTATTCACTCTGCTCAGTACAGTGTCTGAAACATAGCACCTATTTAATAAATGCTTTTGACTGACTAGAATCAGAGGTTCTGGGTTCAAATTTTATTTCTGGTGTTTACCCCCTATGCGGTAACTCCTTTGGACTCAGTTTCCTCATCTGTAAAATGAGGGAATTGGGCTAACTGGCTTCACAGGTCCCTTCTGTCTCTGTATCTATAATTTCATGAATCGATTCAGCTCTGAGGAGACAACATGCCGCAGTGGAATTTGGAACCAAGTATGTGATATTTGGAACCAGGGGTCTTAGGCTCAGACCTCAGCTCTGCTCCTCCCCACCTGTGCGACCTTGAACAAGGAACTAGACTTCTCTGAGACTCGGTTTCCTCATCTGTAAAATGAGAGAGTTGGGCTAGATGGTCTCTAACACCCATTCCAGTTCTAAATTTATGATTCAGTGCCCCGCTGAGTTTACCAAAAATAAAAAAGGAATATATAATTGACTCTAAGAAAGGGAGGAATGAAGGGGAAGGAACAGCTAAAAACAACCACCCTCAAATGCTAGACTCCCGGGTTTACCAGCCACGAATAGAATAGCAGGGCTGGTCAGCTCAATGGGAAATGCCAAGAAAAGACGCTGGTGAGAGGGGAGGAAGAAAACGTGCCCTGAAACAAGGCAATGAAACTCGAAACTGAATGAGAGAACAGTCTGCTGCTCCGCAGCGTCCCCACTCCATAATGTGCCCTTCCTTCTGAGCCAGCCAGCCGGGGTAATACAGTGGAGAACCTGCTATAAAACACATGTTTAATGGAGCCCGGGGCCAAGAAAAACACTGCATAATTGTAATAAGCAGCCTGCTAAGTAAAATGATATCTTTTAAAGGCTGAAATATAGAGGCTCTTCAAAGCGTGCCAGCCTGCTCCTTCCAATACTGCTCTGGTAACGATTTCTTCACTCCACTTACGAAATGCATCTCGAAGGAGATTAGTTACAAATGGAGGCTCTGCCCGGGAAGGAAACCGCTCTCCATACGCAGGGCTGGCACATTCATTCTCCGATGTTATATAACTTAGACAATACTGTGGAAACCGGGACGTTTGTTGCAGGAACACCAGGCAACAGATTAAAAAAAAAAACCCTCTTGTTGCTCAGTGTCATCCAGTTTGAAGGAGATGCAACTTTCAACAAAGAAAAAGCCGGATCTTTTGTGAGCTAGAGGCACCTGGCACTCAGGGGGCTTGCTACACACTGATTTGGGGGATTCACTTCATGGGAAATAAATCATCTAAAAAAGAAATCGGACCTAAGGTCTGGGAGATTCTAACTGGTTAGACCGACCTTAACTCTCTACTAGAGGGCTTCTCAACCTTTTTGCTCTTAGGGACTCCTTTGGCTGTCTGGGGAACCTATGAACCGCTTGTCAGAATAAAATCAAATACATAGGATTACAAAGGAAGCCAATTACACTGAAATGGTTACCCCAATTTTTTTTTATTTCTGGCCCCCAGGTTAAGAACACTTCAGCAAAGATATAGATCCAAGCACATCCTATCCCAGATCTCCAAAGATCTCCTCTGGTCCTCCATGGTTAAATGTTCAGAAACTCATAAGATTCAACCCCTGACTTGACAGATGTGTCCCTATCGAACTTTGGGATCACTGAATTAAAGCTGGAAGAGACCACAGATGCCATCTGGTCCAGCCCCTTCATTTTACAGATGTGACTATTGGGAGTCCACAGAGGTTCAGTAACATACTCCGGGTCTCCAGGGTGATCAGTATCAGAAACAGGATTTGAACCCAGGTCTTCTGACACCAAAACCAGTTCCCTTTCCACTGTTGAGAAGGACTACAAGCACAAAGAAAACTCCAAATGATGCAATCTGCTTTATTATGTCCCTTTGTCTTTCTGTCCCCAGAACCCAGCACAGTGCCTGCCAAGCACATAGTAGGTGCTTAAGACATGCTTATTGATTAATTGATTGATTCTACTTGCCACTGCATTAAAAAGGGAGAAAAAACTATTCACCAGCATTAATGGGGGAAATGGCTCTGCTTCTGATGAGGCACCAATAAAAGAGACCATAAATTAATTATTAGTTACTTCAATATTTCAAGGATCCATGATGCCACCGGCAAGTACTTCCTCCATCATCCCCTACTCCACCAAGCCTTAGGAGATGACTTCATGAGTTGCTGTGGCCAAAAATATTCATCAGTAAGTGGTCAGCCTTGCCCAGACCAGCCTATTGACATCGAGCCATCAGGTCCTCCCATAGATGCTGAGTCAGTCCTCAGGCCTGGACGTCACTCTTTTCCTGCTTGCTAGGACCAGCTAGGGCTTGCCCTCTGCCACCTCTAGGTCACAATGAGGCCTCAGAAGACTTTAACGGACAAAGCAAACTATTTGGCAAACCTTAAAATGCACAGATATTGCTGTTATTGTTAAGGGTATTGACTGGGGGAGAAAATGTCCTCTCTCCATTCAGATGAGCTGTTTGCCTACAGCTGAGTCTTAGAAAGCTACTGGAGCACCCAAGAAATCTAGCCGCTTTCCCCGGGGTCACACAACCAGTATTGAATCCAGGTCTTACAAGCTAGAAGGTTGGCTCCCTATCTCCTCTGCCCTGCTCTCAGTGGAGCCTCTCATTATTACCAACAAATAATAGCTGGATACAAGCCAATAGCCCTAGGTGATGGGTGTGTATAGACCATCCTTAATGTTTACTTAAGGAAGACGTAAGCCCAGGTCTGCCAATAAACCCCAGTGGTTCCTAATTACTCCAGATCAAACATCATTTTCTTTGGTATTTAAAGCTCATCCCGACACCTACTAGCTATATGACCTTGGGCAAGACACTTAACCTCTATAGGCCTTAGTTTCTTCAGCTGTGAAATGGGAAGTATAATAATACCTCATACCTTACGGGGTTGCTGTGAGAACCAAATGAGATAATATATGTAAAGCTTTGGGCAAACCTTAAATAGCTTTATATAAAGGCTAGCAATTAATAATAAAAATAATAATAATATTGTTACAATGCCTCACTCCCTTCATGAAGCCAGCACATCTTCTTTACTCATATATCTCTTTGATATCATCCTTTACTTTCTCCACAATTACCTGTTTGTCGTGTGTCATGACCTATTCTCACCCACCATGCACTTCTCTGTTGCACATTAAGTAATAATCCCCAGTCTCAATTCTTTAGAGAGATATAGGGCTCAGTAGCTCTCAGTCGGACAATTGGAAGAATACTGGATTAAGAAAATGGCTCGTTTCAGGCCGTATTGATGATACCTCAAAATATGGATAATACCTCGTAATAAGTAAAATAATGCTAAATAATACCTCCAAAAGCCCAACCTGCACATCTCCTATTGTTGTCTCTCCCTCGTGCCTTTCTAAAATCCATCTTCACTCTCAAAGACTCTGTCACAGATCATCCCTCTTGACATTCTGTCAATGGTATATTCCCACGCCAAGGCATCCCTATAACGTGCTTCTTGTTTCACCCTATCCCCATTTAACACATTTCCCAGTCTTTAATCTTATTCTGTCTCCTTTTGCATCTGGTCTTGACCCTCACTATATCAACCGGATTGGTCAGTATCTCAAATAGCCCACTATATCTAAGCCAGCTCCAACCATGCTTTATTTTACTCTCCTTTTGACCCATAATCTACTTGTTGCCCCACTGCCCTATTCACCCATCCCCAACATCCCAATTCTTGAAGCATAATCAAATGCACATACTGGAAAGGGTGTCTCAGTACATGCCCCTAAGAATCCTCTCGTCATCCCCATCGCTTTCCAGAATAAAACAAGCCTCTCTGACCATTTCTCCCAAATATGCATTGCCTCCTAATTCTGTATTAGAGAGTGAACTCCTTGCATACAGGAATTCTCTTAACTTTTGCATTTGTATCTCCAAGATGTATCACAGTGCTTGGCACATGTTGCTTAATACTTTTTCTTTCATTCATTCATTCATGCATGCATGCATTTTATGATACTTACTCTACTGGCACCCTTTTTCACTCACACGAGGAGACGAAAAACTAATCTTATGGTCCCCAGTCCTTGGGCCAATACACCGATTTATTACCAGTCCTTTCTAAACAAGTCCATATGGCTTTCTGAGCCCTTTTCCTCCCTACACAAATAGCTTTATAGCCACATGGAGCCAGGTCTCTTTTTCTCACTGATAGCTAAGGTTCTGAACCATCCTCCCCTATGGATCTTTGAAGATGAGTTTGATTTTACCTTTCTGGAGGACCCTAAAAAGAGATTTCTTTTCAGAAACAGGCAGAGATGAATTAACCAAATAGCTCATGAGGAACATGCCTATGGCTTTTTAAGGTTAGCAAAAATAGAAGTGGTTAACCAATGTCCCTTTTATCACCAGAGATGGCCCAAGATGGGGTGGTGGCAATGCAAGAGTGAGGAGAGGCTGGCCTCTTTTGTCTGCTTTCTGCCTGAAGTCCTAAGGGTGCCAAGGAAGGGACAACTGTGTCCTGAGCCTCTGTGTGGTTACGTCAGGAAAGGACCTCTCTGCAATGCTCCCAAGGCTCAGGACTAGGAATGTCCACTTTCTTTTCCCTCAGGAAATACATTTTGGTGACTTTCTAGGAACTAGGGAAAAATCCTCAGCCCGACAGTCTTGCCAGCTAGTTCAATCAAGGGACAAGGGTACAAGGGGGAGAGTGGGATGCCTGTGGGTCTTTTCTCAATCTGCCACTGGAATTAGATCATGTTGCAGACAAAAAGCATGTTAATCATTTCTTGCCAGTATTTTTTTAAGATCTTTAAAGAACCCACCATAAAAAATGACTCCCATGGAAATGCTAACAATATCCCAAAAGATGTTTTCGTTAAGTATCTGAAGTTATTTAATTTAGGGTTCCATCCAAAAAACATCTGAAACATAATAAAGATAATTGTATGTTCTACCTCCAAATGCAAGATAAACAATAGTGTGGTTTTGAAGAAGAAAAGAAAGAACTCAAGATCTGTCACAGTAAGCCTAAACATATGGGAATCGGAGGAGGGGAAAAAAAAGCCCACACTTCAGAGTTTTCCGATCCTTTAAAACTGAAAAAATATGTATCCCTGCTTTCTGTATATGCACATAATGTAAAATTTCATCAGCCACAATATTTTAAAAGACAGGAATCATGAGATATATCACATCTAAATGGAAATATCATCTAAGGAAGGTACCATTTATCAACATCACTTTGAAATGCGGTGGATGATGTGATGGGATTATGTAGATCTCAAATATCTATGGGTGAATGAAATTGGGTAACCTTAGCAACCCCAGGTGCATTCCGGCAGCTATAAATCAAATGTCAGCACAATGAGCTATGCACAAAATAAAGAAATAATTCTTTGAAATATTCATACCGGTAGGCAGTGTATTATTTTGTAAGTCTGTCCCTATTATGAATTTTCGAATCCAACTAAAAAAAGAAAGAACTAGACACGACATTTACATAGCTCACCACCCCCCATACACTGCCCCCCTCCCCCCCCCCAATACAACTTGCTGCCACTCAGCAAATACTTAGACATGAGGCAGACCCGAGCTATGAACTAATGACCACAGCCGCTGCCAAAGCTTGTTTGTTAGGGGGGAAGGGAAGCTTATATCCAGGCAGTGGGTATGACGGTAACACAACCGCTTTCCAATGGATTATTCCATTAAAAAAGAAGAAGAAGAAATAGAAAAACCCACTAAATAAGATATGAGAAATTTGGTAAAAGTTTCATGTTTCAGTTACTGCTTTTGTGGGTGGAAATAATATATTCAATTTTCATCCTAATAGTATCAAATGCACCCGAAACTGGAAGGCATTTGCCCCCACCCAAAAATGATGCCAACTCATGCCAAGAGGAAAAGATAGTATTCTGAGTTACATTTGCTGACATTTTGCTGGCACCACAAACCCCTAACAAGCAGACCTAAATCTAGCCAGACCTCAATGTCATTTATATATAAGCTTCTTTCTTTGCTAATTTTTTTTCCAGTTTAAGGGGTGACATTTGTTTTCACATCAACAGTAACATACCTAGTGCTTTCTCTCTCTCTCTCTCTTTTTTTTGGCCAGACCATCATCATATTCAAATTATTATGTCTGCTCATTCCCCTGCAGACTGCAGCCTGAGCCCTGCTCTCTGTCTGATGGATCCCAGGTACCATCCGATGTTAAGTGCCCACACATAAAGTAGAGTCTAATTTAGAACAACATGCACGTAAATGTACTGATACTATGGAAAGAAGAATTAAACAGTTCCATGGTAGAAGGTGGGGGGGAAAGAAGAATACCTGGTTCTTTGGAGGTAAGAGAGTTAAAGAAAATTGCGCACAGCTTGACATGGCTCAAGCAAGCCTCCCAGAAATCTATACCATCAGTTTGAGAAGCTTATATGATGTCTTTTGTTCCTATGGCTTTTTTTAACCTACCATTAACCCAGAAATGATTTGACTTCAACTATCTCTGAAGTATTGCTCTAAGGACCAGTAGACCAACTAAACCCACAATTTAACAATCAGATCTAATAAAAATAGCCTTGTTTATTTATCCGAAATTACACGCGCACGCGCGCACACACACGCACATCTCCTCCCAAATTAGTTTCCACTTCAAACTGTATTAATTGCTCAGGACCTATAGCACATGCTTCAATGAAAATAAATTACTTTATTTCTATTACACCACTAATGGCTGTGTAACTTAATTTCATTAGCTCGAACCTGTTGAGAGGATTCGGATTTCCATAGCAGGACACACTTGAAATGAAAAGATGCTTTCGATTCTCAATTAATGGAATCGTCCCCTTTCAACTGAAATGAATGTTATTGAAACCAATTAGCAGAGACTGGAAAATCTCTCATTAACGAGGGGAGTGTGGGTGAGTAAACAGCAATGAAAAGATGAAATTAGAGGAGAGCCTCTTCTTGTTGGCCTGAATAATTACATGCTTAGTTGCCTAATTGTCTGGTGAAAGGCAGGCCGGTGATAGTAACAGATTGCCATGTTCATTAGGCAGCGAAAGGCCACCTGCTGTTGGGCCTCATTTTCTCGCTGTCTATATCCACGTGTCGATCCCCAGGGACGGGTTTTTGGACACAATACTAGCTGTGAAAAGCAAATGAGCATGCCAATATGCTGAGATATTGTGTCCTTTATGGCAAGATACAGAAGCTTAATATGTCAAGTATAATGAATAAAACCAGCAGCGATAACGAAGTTTACGAGGAAACTGACCTTCTCGCCGGTCCCCGCGTCACCCTCAAAAGTAGGGGAGAGATGGGCCCTTCCATACAGATGTTCCTCTCTGGCCCGAACTGCTCCAAATTATATAGGACAAAAGATAGATTACAACTGTTATGGCCTCGGAGATTTTTTAGACAATAGCAGAATGAAAGCATACGATGTAACTGTTAAAATTAGAAACAAATGTGAAATACCAGAGGCAGGGAAGTATTGGGGGGGAAATGGCCTTATTCCTGTCTCTGCCACTGTAGGGGGAGAGCTCACAGAATGGAGAGGCCCCTCAGGGTGTGAGCCTGGCACCCTCTGTCAAATTTCCTTCCCTTCTTGTGTTTGTCCTTCTAAGATAATTGTTTGCATTTCTTCTCACCAAACAATATTTCGTATTATCAGAGAACCCATGGACTATTTTCTCCTTTACTGGATGCCACCATTATTATCTTGCTATAATCCCCTCTTTCAACCTTCTAATGGAAAAATGGAAGTCATAAACATGCAGGGATTTTTTGTTTGTTTATTTTTTTTTTGTTTTGGTTGTTTAATGTTAGACTAACATTAGCATCATCCATTCCCCAGAAATGTTCACATGTGTACATGCCGTCATTGAGGTAACACAGTGGAGAGAGGGATGGCCTTGGAGTCCTGAAGATTGGAATCCAAATTCTGCCTCAGACGCTTACTATGGACGAGTCACCTGGACAAATCATAGTCCCAGTGTTCTCATCCGTAAAACAGGGACAACCCTAGCACCTACTCCACAAGGCAGTGGTTATCAGATGAGACGAGAAGTACTTTGCAAACCTTCAAGCCCTGTGTGAATGCTAGCTAACTAGAATGTCGTCTCCCCAATAGAATGTGAGCTTACTTTTGTCTTTTCATTCCCAACAACTGCACATCAAAAGTTCTTGATAAATGCTTGCTGGCTGATTGATTTTATAGAGCTCCGAATGCTACAAAGCACCTTGCCTTCCATACGTTGTCTTATTTAAACCTTACAATCACCTAGACCCCTACTTCCTACAGGTATAATTGCAACCATTTTGTAAGATGAAAGAAGCTGACACTCAGAGACGAAGAGACTTGTCCACAGTCACACAACTGGAAGGCATCAGAGGCAGAATCTGAGCCAAGGCCTCACTGGCTCCAGACCCAGTGCTCTGTCTGCTAAGACCTGTGCACTCACACAAGTAGGCACAGCACTGAGAGAAGCCACACAGCCCTTCCCAGTGAGGTCTGCGTGTTAGCCAACCAGACGTTCTCCAGAGTGTACTTGGAGAAGCAGCTACGAATGATGCTCAGATATGATGCTCACATCCGAGCTCTTTCTGATGGAGCTGGGAGAGCCCTCAGAAACCATGGGAGCCCTTAGAAGCTCTCAGATCTAAATGTTTTCATTTTCTGGGCATGGAAACTGAAGCCCTGAGAAGTCACCAGGTAGCAGCGTGAGGACACTGACTTTCAATTCAGTACTCCTACGAATCCAGCTCCTTCACTTTACAGGCGAGATCATTCAGGAAAGGAAAGCCATTTGCCTGTGGTCACTCTGCTAAGCTGAGGTGAGGGCAGGATTAGAAACCAGGTACTCTGATTGCCACCAGTCCGATTCTCTTCTGGATGCTTGGGACCGCCTCTATCAGGCCATAAAACAATATTTAAGGACAGCCTGTGATGTGGTCTGGATGGTAGGCCCTGGTGGCCCAAGGAAGTGTTAACTCTTGTCCCTGCCTTCAAGGAGGACGTGTGTGTGTGTGTGTGTGTGTGTGTGTGTGTGTGTATAGGTCTCTCATATATATACATATATATATACATATATATATGTGAGACATATATATATATATACATATGTAGGTAATATAGCAATCCAAGGAGATGGTGCATGCAAAGTACTTGGTAAGACTGAAAGCATAATATAATATCAATTTTGATCATTATGACTATATCAACCAGTAAGACAGGGACCTTTTGGCTAAATGTGAGTGAACGGTACAGAAGGGGAGCAGATCAATTAACAGAAAACCCCTCATGAGGGCCTCCCTGATCTCGGTCACTTTTTAATGATCTTTCAATTTTTTTCAGTAATTTCAAAATAATTTTTGGCGGGTTCCCCTTACACAGGATTCCTCACCCCAGGGTGCTGGAAAATTAATAATAATAATAAGGTAAAGGCCCTTCAGCTCCCACGTAAGCATTCAGGCTAACAAAATATATTAAATATGGGAGGTATGTTAAATATCAGAGAAATAGATAACATATTAAATATAAGGAAAGTTTCATTTCACCCAATTGAAAAACAAAGGACTCATACTCAAGACAATAAATGATGAAAGAAGCTTTTCTTCCCTCTCCAGTGAGCCTCACATTCCCCCAAGAACCTCTGTGTGTGTCCTCCAGGCACAGTAATAATACGAGTGTTGGTTTTTCCCTACGAGGGGAAAGCACTCAGATAGTAAAGCAGCCCACCCTTTCAATAGAATCCACGTTCTCCAGGGACCTTCACAGGCCTCCAGACTTTTAGCATTACCCTATGTCATCCTGTCCCCCTCAACACTACACAAGAGGGAAACACTCATGATCTCTAGAAAACCAATCTGCCCTATTCCAAACCTGCACAGCCCACATAGCTCACAGTACCAATGAAGGGCAAGGTCCAGGTTTTCTCTTCCATGTCACATCTCTGTCCCTGGACGCTCATCAGCTCCAGCTACCAGGGAGTTCCACTTGGTCCAAGAATCCTTCCACTATGCTAAGTCAAGGCACTCCCCTGTTGGTACAGGAATTCTTCTATTACAGATAATTCCCTGGAGAAAATTGTTCCCTAAAAACATCCCTTCACTGTGTAGGTTTCTATACAAGGAGTGGAAATCATGTATTCTGCTGTCTTCTTTCTAACATTCTTGTTCTGATTTTCTCAGCCTGCTTTTAAAAATCAAACTCCAAAGTCATGTAACTTGGGCATATGAAGTGACTGGGAATCAGTCAACCAACTATTAGGACTAGGCGAAGAATACATACACACATGTATGCATATATACATGTGTGCGTGTGTGCGTGTGTGTGTGTGTTTTGTGTATGGAGAGAGAGACAGAGAGAGACAGAGAGACAGAGACAAAGAAACAGAAACAGAGAGAGAGATTTGGAGAGCTAATTGTTAAATGCTTACCAGGGACATACTCCTGACCATAATATAAAGTATGATCTCTCTCTCTCTCTCTCTCTCTCTCTCTCTCTCTCTCACACACACACACACACACACACACACACACACACACACACACACTTTACTGAGGCCCAAGGAGTGAAGTGATTTGTCCAAGGTCAGCCAAGTAGGCAGTAAGTGCAAGAATCGGGACTTTTCCCCCAAATCTTTTTATTCTATGTCATTCACCCAATATCACATAGCTAGTTAATGGCTTGGCCAGGCTTGAAACCTAAGGTTTCTCATTCTTAGTCCAAGGTACTCTAAACTACACCATCACTATTTGTGGAAATAAAGGAATTAAAAAAACAAAAGAGGAATGAAAGCTTGGGGTGGGGGAGAGGGCTAGAAAGAAGAGAGGAATGACATAGAAAAGGACAGGAACATCCATTGCAAGCAACACAACACACCCTGAGATTGGTGCAAACAGTGAGAGCTGATCAAATTTTGAAACTGTCACTGTTACAGCGGATGGATACGTAATTTGATAACTGTAAAATACATTTTAATAGTTTTTGCCTTGGCCCCCGCCTCTTGCCCTTGATTGCTGCCACCTTTTTCTTAGACAGGGTGGGTCATTAAAAATAGAAATGATTCACCTTCCCACAAACACTGATTTCATGAGCCTCGTTATGCTTTTAATGAAGTTCTTAACTTTTCCCCCTTCAAATCTGGGTTTCAGTTGGTGCAGCAGAAATAGATGGGAGTCGACAGCACTATTACCCAGGCTCTCGAGGAAGGAACAGTTTGACAAAAGATGGGAAAAGGCAGCTATTTCTCAGCTACCAACCCAGAAAGGTTTAAATGTTCCAATGAAAGTAAACTAAGGTTGGAATTTTTCTGGGTATCAGCCTTATCAAGTCTGAGAGGAGGGCAGGCATCCAAAATAATTAGCTTTGGGGAGTCGTTCAGAAATGCAAGGCATTTGGGGGGAGGGGAGAATGCATAGGCTACTGCTGATGGTATTAAATTATGTAAACAGAATTTATGCGCCAAATGACCCAGGCTCATTGATCTTGACAGGGGTAATTTTTACATAAGAATTAACTATTTCTCTAATGCATTAGGCATAAACTTCCATGACAGGGTTTTTGTTCCATTCCTTTAATTGAACAAACAGATTGAATGTAGGAAATGCAAAAAAAAAAAAAAATGTCTTTCTTGCTATGTCCAAAGCTCCTTCTTAGGCTCTTGGTATTTAGGAGGGAGCAACCTGAGTGTGTCCATTACAAGGGAATATCCTGAACAGAGTCATAGGATCACAGATTTAGAGCTTGGAAGCAACCTTCGACATCATCTACATTCAGCAGAAAGTAAGATAGTCTGGGGAATGAACTGCATTTTTGTCTTTGTAGCCTGAGCTGCCTAGTTCTCTAAGATTCACTTTCTTCATCTCTAAAATGGGAACAAAAATGCTGCACTGATCACTAAGAAAAATCTACAGCACTGTCAGTGACTTCTTATTATTCCTTATGGGGGGCAGGGAACTCCTTACCTCATACTCCCTAAATAAATACCTCCTTGCCTAGAAGTCAGTTGAATACTTCTTTCTAACTATAGCTACAGCTGTCCTATCAGACAGATTCAACAAGTGTGTCAGGTTTAATGCTGGTAGAGTCCAGTCTTTAGATGGGGCACCAAGAGTCCTGAATTTGGAGTGAGAGGATCTGGGTTCGAATGGTACCTCCGCTACTTATACCTGTGTGACCTTAGACAAGTCACTCTCTGGGGCTTCCATTTCCTCTTCTAGCAAATGAGAGAGCCAGACAAGATAAATGTCTGCTAAATCTCTTTCCACCTTTGAATCCTATGACGACCTTTCTACCTGCATATTTCTGTATTCAGAAACTCTACAGTAATCAAAGTGAGGTAGTGACAAGGGAGACCTATGTTTTTAGAACTCTATCTGCTAACATGATTCCAAATAATAAAGTACTTTTTAAATATCTTACATTATATTAAGTCAATTATTATAAATGGTATATATGCTAAGAAGCAGTGAGGCAGATAGAATGACAGACCTGGAGTCTGGAAGACCTGAGTTCAAATGCAGGTTCATTCACTAGCTGTGTGACTCTGAGCAAGTCACTTTAACCTCTATCCACTTCAGTTTCTTCAACTATAAAATGATAATAAATAATAATATTAAGTAAATAATAATAATAAAATAATATTACCTACTTCCTACAGAAGGATTGTGAGGATAAAATACAATAATGCTAGAAAGTGCTTTGCAAACTTCAAAGCACTGTATAAATGCTACTTATTGTTATTAAGCACCATATAAATGTGCTGTTATTATATATTATCTATGTATCATATGTGCTCTTAATATATGCTATTATTAAGGTATACTTTCTAATACGTCGATATACACATATACAGACACATAAATTCTGAGGAGCCAACCCAAGGGTACCCTTGGGCTAGCGCAGACTTATTTTCTCTTAGCTTTCCACCCAGTAAACTCCTCCAGGAAGGCTCTGGCATTAAACTACTGGAGCAATGGATTGTCTTAAGTACCAACGGTATTTTCCCATTCTTCAATCACTCGGTTGCTAATGACAAAGTGAAAACCTTGCCGATTTGAAGCCAAATTGGGACTGGCTGGCTCCTAATTAAATCGGGCTAAGATTAACTCAAACTGATTAAGTCTCATCCTAATCTCTATTTAGCAGTTAACTCTGATCACTTCCAGGCTCATAGTAAAATGATTTACAGGTGCAGCTGAGACATTTCCTCTTACCCTGGGCAAGAGATCCGTAAAAACTGACAGGGAGAAAACCATGGTTGTCACTACCCTCCAAGCAAATTTTATGGCTTCAGCCCAACTAAGCATCCAGAGTCCCCCGGTGATTTCAGCTAAGGTCCAAGTGTTTAATTAATGCAATTGACTAAATGAATTACCCAGTTCAGTTTTTATAACAGATTGGCCTAGTTGATTAGATAGAGTTTACTCTTTTCCTAATAGTCTAATCTAATTGATAAGTGTAACTATTAATGCTTCTTTGGGGCAGACAAACCTACTGAGACTCCCCCACTCCAGACTCAGTAACATATTGAGTGTTTCGATTTCACTCAGGCCGTATTTATAACATAATTAAAGCTTTACTGAGCCATGAAAATAAATGGTTATGGACACACAAAAATCATAGGTACATATTACTTTCATATTAAGCTGATAAAGTGGATGGATTCTTCTCTAATTTATTTAGAATGATTCTATCATATGTGTATATGTACATACATATGTGTGTGCACATGGATGGATGTACTTATATTTGTGTATATATATGCACACACATACCCTCAAATATACATACATATAGGTACACATATGTACACACATGTTCACCTGTAATGAAATTATTCTAAATGAAAGCAAGAATCCAACCACTCTGTGTGTGTGTGTCTGTGTCTAGACTGTGTTTCCTTGGCCTAGGAAATCATCTTTACCAAGACAGATTGGCACTTCCTTTGTAACTTGGAGTCTTAGTTGTTGGAGCCACAAACACAGAGATAGAAGATACACATACTTGCAACTGAGCAATTGTACCAAGCCAAGGCACTAAAACGTTCTTACCAAAAAGTCAATGAATAAAAGACTTTGCTATTATTTTAAATACAAAAATATGGTGACAGACCCATGAGAAGTATTGTGAATGGACAAGTATTGCTTTTAGTAAGCTCTGTGGATTCTTTGTGCTGCCTAGACCTGTAGTTCTTTACACGAGAAGAGGACATTTGCGAATCACCTTTCTCTGTAATGGAATGAAGATATTTCCACAGTTTCAGAAGTTCTGAGACATATGCCCAGCTATCAGCTACGTCTCCTATTACAGAAACTCCTAGCTCTTTAACCAGGAAATGTTCAGATGAAATTGGAATCTTTCAAATAAAATAAGAATTCAAAAATATTCTCTCATTCTCTTTAGAAGGAGCTCTTCTTGAAGGAACACTGGGATATTTGGTCCATAGTGGTTTTCCAGCTTGGGAAAGCATTTTCCCTCCCAGGCCAAGCATATGATATTACCAAGTCCAAGTGAAAAGAATGGGGATGAAGAGCCCTCTTGCCTGGGAATTACATATAGTCCACTGGACAGTGGATTTGAAAAGTAATCCTTTTTTTTTTTTTAACAAAATAGCCTGTCTTGGACAGGAGGCATTTTAAATGCTTGAAATTTAAGAGGCTGGTTTTTATTTTTGTTTTGTGATTTTCCGCCAAACCAGGGATAAGCAGCTGTGGTCTGTCAGGGACAGTGATGCTGCCAGACAAAGAGATAGATTTTCTTCTTCTTTTTTTTAAGCAGCTGTAGAATAAACAATCAAAGAGAGGTTATGTGCTCATTTTCCAGAAGGTGGAATTCTCCCTTTCATCAGCAGTTCCCATCAGTTAGCCAAAAGGCAGCGCCAACCTCAGCTGTCAAGGAAGCTGCACAGCTACCCTCCTGCACGCGCGCGCACACACACACACACACGCAGCTAATGAGGGTGGGAGAGAAAATAATTACCATGTAAGTAATTATAATCTGTCATCATACTTTTCTTGTAGCTGAAAATGGCTTTCTGAAAGGGTGATGCATCAAAGCAGTTAATATTTTACAGAAGTCCTAGGGAAAGCAAGAACCAGTTTCCAAATTTCAGGATACGTAGCACAATTTGAAATGTAAAAAGAAGTTGCTGAAGAGACCAACTGAGTTGTTTGTTCATCAATCAACAAGCATTTATTTTTTTAAAAATAAAATGTTATTCATATCTTCTGATTTTACACCACCTACATTTCTCCCAGGATCCTTCCTCTTACCCTCACAGAGAGCCACCCAATGTAACATAATGTTTTTCAAAGAAAAAATAAAAAGAGGAATAAATCAGCAAAATAGATATTGAAAATATCTGAATATTGATGCAATCTTCCCCACTCCTCAATTTTCCAAATCTGCAAAGGAGCCGAGGGAAGTGTTTTGTCATATCTCTTGTTTGAGCCATACTTTCAATAAGTCTTATTATGTACCAGCCACTGTGTTAAGTTTGGGGTGCAAAGAAAGGCAAAAACCTGTCCTTGTCCTCAAAACACTCACATTCTAATGGGGAGATAATGATCACAATAATGATGATGATGGTGCTGATAACAATAAACACAGTCATAGCAAGCATTTAAATAATACTTTAAGGTTTGTGAAATACTTTATGATGCCATGCAAATAATTATATGTACAGGCTATAAATCAAGCATAAAAGGAAGATCATCTCAGAGGGAAGACAACAACTATGGGGGTGGGGCCCGGAAGAGGCTTGCTGCAGAAGGTGGGATCTGAGCTGAGTCTTGAAGGAAGTCAGTGGACCAAGAGGAGGTGGTGAGGAGGAAGAGCATCCAGGAATGGGAAACGGCCAATGGAGAAGCCTGGAGTCAGGACGCTGGTGTAAGAAATAAAAAGTGGGCCGTTGTAATAGGCACCAGGTTATAGAGAGCTTTAGATATCAACCTAGGATTTGATATTAGACAATGGTGTTAACAGGGGACTACTAGAGTTTGCTGACTAGGGAGTGACATGATCAAACAAATGCTTTCAGAAAATAACATTGGGAGCTAAGTGGATGATGGGCCAGAGTAGGGAGAGACTTGAAGCAGAGAGACTAACCAACAGGCTTCTTCAATAATCCAGGCATGAGATGATGAGAGCACCTTCACCAGCATGGCAGCCATGTAAGCGAATACAGGGCAACTATCAAAGCAATGTTGTAAAGGTAGAAACAAGAAGACAATTCTACATGTAAAGCTAGTGCAAGTCAAAAGTCAAGAATGACACCAAAGTTGCAAATTTGGGTAACTGAGGTAATAATAGTATCTTTGACAGTAATGGGAAAGTTGAAAAGAGGGGAGGGAGGGTTTGAGGGGAAAGATAATGAGTTCTTTTGGGGGCCTGTTAAATTTAAAATGTTTATGGGACATCCCTAGTTACCTCAGTTTTCTCATTTATAAAATGAGCTGGAGAAGGAAATGGCAAAACACCCCAATATCTTTGCCAAGAAAACCCCAAATGGAGTCATGAACTGGACACGACTGAAGCAAGTGAACAATAATAACCATGGGGCATCCAATTCAAGACGTCCAAAAGAGGTTCTGTAGGTGATGGTAAACTAGAGATCAGGGGAGATTGGGGCTGAATATATCAAAGTGACAATCACCTGCAAAGAAATGATCATTGAAGCCATGAGACCTGAAGAGATTACCAAGTGAGCGACTGTGGAGAGAGGTCAGAGGACCCAGGACAAAACCTTGAGGGCTATGATCTGGATGAAGATCCACCAAAGGAGGCTCAGACACAATAAGGCAGATGGGAGAAGAACCAGGAAAGAACAGGTCACAAAAACCTAGAGAGAACAGGTAGGAGAAGAGGGCAATCAACCACGTGGGTAGCTGCGGAGAGATCCACAAGAACGAGAATTGAGAAAAGGCCATTAGATTTAGCTATTTTTAGTCTTTTAAGATGCCAACAATGGAAACTTTGGAAATTTTAAGAATTAGAAAATGGCATGCATCACTCCAGTGTCAGGTTCTCCTAGATGCCGCGAATGCTTTCCCTCTACCACATCTGCCTCTTGGAAATCCTAGTTCTTTTTAAGGATTACTCGAAGAGCCATCTCCTTCAAGAGGTCTCAACTGATTCCCTAAGTTGTTAATAGGGTAGCTAGCTGGTTTAGTTGATAGAGCACTGAGCTTGGAATCAGGAAGACTCATCTTCATGAGTTCAAATCTGCCCTCAGCCACTTACTAGCTGTGTGACACTGGTTTAGCTGCCTAATCCTGTTTGCCTCAGTTTCCTCATCTGGAAAAGGAAATGGCAAATCACTCCAATGTCTTTGCCAAAAAAGCCCCAAATGGGGTCACAAAGAGTTGGACACAACTGAAAAATGATTGAACAGCAAAGAAGCATCCCCCCCCCACCTCAACAGAAATTACTTTGCATTTGTCTTAAAAGTACTTATCTGTGTACATGGTGTGTTCACTTCCCGTTAACATTTAGCACAGTTCTGGCATATAGTAGGTGTTAAATAATTGCTTATTGACTGATTCCCCAGTAGAACGTAAACTCCTTGAAGGCAGGGATTGTCTTGGTTTTGTCTTGTATACCTAGAACCTAACAGTGCCTGGCACATAGTAGGTGCTTAGCAAATGCTTATCAGATGAATGAATTCAAATCATTTAGACTGCCTGTTCAGCAGACAATACTCTGAGCCTTTATCAAAGTTCAACTCATTTTACATCTCATGCTTGAAAAAATTTTCAGGCATCTTTCGAGTACATAACCCTTTTAATTAGGCTAATTACTTTTCCATAGAACACTGGGTGGGAAGTGTGCTGTGGCTACAAATCATGAAGTTGAGAGTGCTGTTTTTTTTAATTTGAAAAGACATTTTGCTAAAGGTCGTTAGACTGAGGAAGCAGAACGTGCTGCTGTTTTCGAGCTTCCCTGTAATATGACTTTGCCTTTAAAGAGGAAAAGTCTCCACTTCAAAGTGAGCATTGCACATTTTGATCACTGCTGCATAAAGAGATGCCACAGTCAGTGTTACCACTGTAATTTTTTTTAGCATTTTTACAAATTGCCATCCAGGACAGTTATGTTCTGATTCAACATCTCCTGTCGCCACCCAAGGAATGGGAGTGATATAGATTAAACGACATATGTCACATGTGCTAAGTGTGGCATAGGATAAATCCGTAAATGCAAAAAGCTACCAGAAATCAACAAGGGGAGATTTAAATGGAGAGAAAGAAAGGAGGATTTGTCACTCTTTTCATCAATCATTCAAGAGATATTTCTTAAACAACTGATAGGTATCCGGCACCTCGCTAGGCATCGAGGATGCAAAGACAAGAGCAAGATGATGCTTGCCCTCAAGTAGCTTATAGTCTACTAGGAGGCTGCAGCAAGATCACAGATGTTATTCATATGTTTCATTAATTTAAATGAAGTCTTCTGTGTGTGGTGGGGTTTTTAAAATTTGTTTCTTTTTGTTTTTGTTTTGTTTTTGGTGGATTTTTTTCCTCAAAGGGATTCTATGGACCTTGAAGAAATCTTCTTGAGGTCAGATTTTTCCAAGGTTGTCTTTTTTTAAAGGATATTTAAGGCTTAAAATCGTATATTAATGTAGGACTTTATTTAGAAGTATAGGCTGTCGTTTATGGCAGCAATATATTCTGAAATGTCATATATATTAATAAAGAAGGTGTTGAATGAAAAATCAATAAATATACAATGATGAGTGGAGGTGCACTATCAGTCAAGGGGAATCGAGAAATGGGGTGACACTGAAGATGAACCTCAAAGGGAGCTAGATGGTGTTCCCAGAGGCAGAGAAGAAAGTGAAAGGGCAAGACCTAGAATGACAATAGCTCATGCTTATTCCCCCTCCTTTTGGAGTTCACTTGTACTGGAATTCTTGGGAGCATTATAGCTTAACTTCTTGCTTGCCTGATGAATTAAATTTAGTGACCATGAGTATGAACCCACAGAATTAAAAGTATGAGACTTGAACTTGGAATTTTTTTCTAGCATATCACATGGGCAGGGGGAATCGTAAACACCTGAAAATGGCACAGAAATCTTGGTCACCAAACGCATACACCAAAGCATTTGGTTCCACCTATGTTTATGATGAGACAAGCTCTATGTCTCCTTGCCCCACACATCTCTCCAATCCCATACAACTACAAAATGGACACTCCTAAAGCACAGGCTTGCCCATGTCATCCTGTTCGAGAAGTTTCAGTGGATTCATATGGCCCCTAGAATAAAATACAAACTCCTCCGTCCATATTGATCCCTCATTGGTCCAAAGAATCACACCCTCTTACTTTCCACCCAAACTCGTGTCATCGTTTCCTCTCCTACATGACATCCCATTTCCCTCTTCCATGTCTTGGTACAGACTATCAACCATACCTAGAATGAACTTTCTCCTCTCTCCCACTTGCCAGAATCCCTAGCTTCCTTCAAAGCACAATTGCTACAGGAAACGTTTGCTAATTTCTGCAGCTAACAGTCTTCACCCCTCCCCGCAAAATTACTTTGTATGTATTCTGATCTTTATACCAAATGGGGGTTCATCAGAAGAGTCTACCTTCCTGGTCTCCATCCAACCAATAATTAGAAAGCAGTCCCAGTTACTAGGGACCAATCATAGCAGTTAATTGTATCCTTTTGCAAAGGACTATGGTATATATCCTGCTCCAGGAGAGGTGCCCATTTCCAACAAAGGCTTGTATCTTGGAGTCTTTTTCAATTGACTCAAGGATTCACCAAATTGATCTAAGGTTCTCTTTCTCCACCCTGATCACATGGACAATAAACCATAAGGACCTTGTGGACAAAGACTCCTTGTGGACAAAGAGGTTTTTGTTTTTGTATCGCAAAGATCTGGTCCAAAGCACTGATAAGATAAAGATCCACTGAACTGAGTGAAAAAGAAGAAACAGGCCACAGAATTGGAACAAAAGAGAAAAGTGGTTTGAGACTCTGTAAGTCTTCAGAACACAAAGATGGTGAATTTTGATTTTCTTATTTTGGCTCAAACTCTGGACCAGACAAATATCCACCTGACTGACCAAGCACCCTATCAATGATTGCCCTTTAGACTAGCTCTTCTCAAAGCTTTTGATCTCAGGAACTCTCCATACCCTTAAAAATTATTGAGGACCCTTCCCAAAGAGCTTTTGTTTATGTAGATTAAATCTATCCAGATTTACCACATTAGAAATTAAAACATATTAGAATTAATGTAAAAAATAGCTTTGGCCTCACAAATCATCTAGAAAAGTCTCACTCATAAGGGCTCTTAGACTACACCTTGAAAATCATTGCTTTAGACTATACGTGAGATTTCAACCCCTTCTACTCATACAAATTGGCACCTGCTTTGCACCTTAGATTCCTAAAGAGTTGCGTGAGATATTGAAATGGTAAATGACTTGCCTAGAGACATACAGTCAGTATGTGTTAACGGCAGGATTCAAACTCAGGTTTTCCTGATTTCAGAGCTAAATCTCTATCCACTATGACATGCTCTTTCAGATTTATCATGGCACTAAGAGCATTCCACCTCCTAGCAACTAGAAGTGTTAGGGACCTAACTTCCTTCGCTCAAGCGTGTCTTCTGCCCATCAATTTATTCATTTCATGAGTTGCTCTCCTAAAAACATCATCATTCCCATGTGGTTCCTAAAGGCACAAAAAGCCACAACGACAACAGCCTCACTGGCAATCATCAAAACAAGATGACATGGCAAGGAGGCCAAACAAGAGACACAAAGCCCTCATCCTCTGGTTGGGAACAAGGAAAGGGAAGGATGCCCACAGTCTCCATTTCCTCAGTCCTCGGCAGTAGGAAAGGGCTCTGACTGGGAGAGACCGAAGAAAACTGCTGTTAGTTCTCATTTAAAGAAATGGTCCAGTGTTTGTAATGGACAAATGTGAAGAGACAGCTAATATTATTCTCATCTGTGGTATATCATTTCTGCCTCTGATAAGAGCTTAAAAAAGAAAGAATGGGGCCACTCTCACGTCCCTTTAATTTAACTCTCTACTGCTGTGTAGGCATCGCCTGGTAATAAAACAGCTTTAAAACTGTATGTCCTTATACTTTGCAACTACTAACTAAAAAAAAATCACATATTTCTGATAGGATAAATTATTCATGTAAGAGCAATACAGCATTATTAAATGCTGTGCAGTGAGTATGCAGACTTGTTTGACAGCCGCTGGATTGATTGACAGTTGGAGAGTCAGAAATAAAATGTGGACCATGTAGAGCTGAGCAAGGCCAAGGAAAGCTTGCCTCTACTGACCGGTGATGGTGCCTTCCCCTGACTCTACAAGAGTCGCCTCCCTGTGGAGATGAGAAGGCTGTTTCTGGCCTTGGTGATCTACTGAGGATCCTTCCTGTGATGGGCACATTTGAGTCAATCGCTCGCCTCCACAGAACTCATTTTCTTTGTTTGTAGAGTAAGATGACCATTAACATTGCTTTCAACTCAAAATCCTATGGCCTTTTGGTCCAAGAACATATTTGAAACCATCAATTTATTCCAGGTACCCATCTAAAATATTATTTATTAGATCAAAGCAAAAGACACATCTCTTTATCATCCATCAGTAAATAAATATGATTTTTCATTGCCCTCTTCACTCTCTTCTTTGCCTACCCACCTGAGCTCTACTGCATGCTGAGTGATAACACTGGCAAACATGATGAAATCAAGTCTTTTTTCTACTCACACCGAATAAGAATGAATAAGAATATTTATTCATTAAGTTAAATATTTCTAAGGTAAATATTTCTAAGACTACATGAAAACATCTGTCTTGCCAGAGACTTCACCTAAAATTATTTACAGGCTAGTGGAACTCTCATTTACATATGCCTTCCTGCCACCTAATCGTGAATATTATATGCAGATATTCTAGTGGGTCTGTGATGCAGACTTCAACCAATTCCCATCTACTCATCCTGGGCTGCTCTTATCTATGTTCTCTAAGAAGTTTAACAGTGGGTGCACTCATGTCTGTCCAAGGTGTTTGTCTGTCTATCTATCTATCTATCTATCTATCTATCTATCTATCTATCTATCTTTGTGTATATGCATATATATATATATACACATATATGTATACGTGTGTGTGGATGAACTGTATGTGTTGTCCATCTGACTATATATCATAATCTGGAAAATGGAGATTCTTTATCCACTTGTTTTTTCCTCTATAGATGGTTACAAGGAACTATGGATTTCTCCAGCAGACTCCACATTGTTACAGACCTGGATGTCATCAGTAAACAGATAACCTTGGGCACCTCATGATTTACAGGGAATTTCTCTTCCATTTGGGCTCTAAACATCCTTTGTGACAAAGGCAAACAGCTTTTACAAGCCTATATCTTCCTGTTTTATGCTAGAGCGTCTATTAGAAGGTCATTAAACAAAGTCTCTGTGGTTACATTTTTTCAAGGAATGTTATATGATTTTTACATATGTATAATAGATAATCAGGGCATCTAGGTGGGTCAGTGGATAGTGCACTAGACCTGAACTCAGGAAGACTATCTTCCTGATTTCAAATCTATCCTCACACACTAGCTGTGTGACTCGGGGCAAGTCACTCAACCCTGTTTGCCTCAGTTTCCTCATCTGTAAAATGAGCTCCAGTATCTTTACTAAGATAACCTCAAGTAGGTTCATGAAGAGTTAGACACAATGGAACAACAAGCCTTCAAAATAATGTCTATTTTCTCTCCCTTCCGCCTTTCCCCACTACATGAAAAATAAAAATAAAACTCTTGTAACAAATATAGTCAAGCAAAACAAATTCCCACACTGTCCATTTCTGAAATAAAAGCATTCTTTCTATACCCTGAGGCCATCCCTCTGAGTCATGAGGTCAGCAGCACTCTTTGATTTGATGCTCTGGAATCGTGGTTGGTCATTGCATGATCAGAGTTCTAAAGTCCTTCAGATTTGTTTGTCTTTATAATGTTATTATTGCATAAATTGTTCTCCTGGTTCTGCTCACTTCACTCTGTATCCATTTGCACAAGTCTTCCCAGGTTTTTCTGAAACTGTTCCTTTCTTCTTTTCTTAGAGCATGACAGTACCCCGTAACTGGAGTCTTGCAGAGTTGCTTAGGAGCCCTGAAGGGTTAAATGCTCAGTCTCACAGCCTGTATGTGTGAGAGGCAGAACCAAGTCTTCCCCACTCCAAGGCCCTCTTCTGGCCATAATGCCATGCTCTTAGGTATTAGATATTATCAATGAATCAACAAGTATCTATTAAGTATCTCCTATGTGCCAGGCACTTAAGAATGATAAGCAAGAGACTCCAAGAAAAACTTACCATTACAATTTTAAAATCCAATTCCTTATTCATCCTCACTTTTGCTGCCATCTCCCTCTTATAAAACCTGAGGCACTGCCATGTTGTGACCTTCTGCTGATCAAAACAAACTAGAAACATGCTCTGGGTTCGGAAGCAGCTATGGGATACCAGCCAACAACCACACGCATCAAGCAATGCTGTAAACTCATCACTCTCCCTGGAGGTCCACAGTCTGGAGCTTGAAAGTCAAGGCCTTGGGAGGAGATCTAATAATAATTCACTTTTTTCCCCCATCTCTCCTTCCCTCTGTATTTTTGGATTTTTTTCCAGCCAACTACCTAATAGAGAGAGCAGGAGAATTCTAAAGCAGTGAGGTCTTGATTTCAGCACATCCCCACCTCCCATTTATCATCATCTCTTCTCCTGGGCCTCTTTCTTGATCACACTGAGTGCCCTGCCAAGTTGATCCAAAGAGTGTGTATAGAGCGCCACTGGCTTCAAAGGAAAGCCATGCTCGGATCTCCTCCACAGGGGGCTCTGAAAGATGAGATGTACAAGCTCTTCATGTCAAAGTCGCTGTCTGTGGCATTGTGCTCTGTTTGTAACCTTCGCCAGGCTGATCAGGAAGACAAACACTGACAAGTCCTCAACTCTTCGCCCACCATGATTTAAACACTGATGGACAGAGGGATTCAATGGATCAGTTTTCAAAGCATCCCTAGCACGTTCCACATGCTAAATGTACACAGGTATGCAAAGAGCATTCATTAAGTCAACTGAATTTCTCTTTTTCATAGAGAGAGACATTATTTACTTCCTGCATACTCATACTGCATAGCCTCCAAATCAATCATGCTCATCATTGCCAACAACTTTTTAATTAGCCACCCTCATTCAGAGCATTCTGCTTTGGAACACTATAATGGGGAGTTCCAATTAGGAAGAAGTAAAGCAAGGTAATTCACTTAGAGCGTATAGATGATATAGCTTGTCATTCTTGTTCCTTCCTATTTTCACCTATTTGAGCTACAGATGGAGGGACCAGTGTGATTCCGGTTCAAGGCAGGTATTCAGTTGGTACAGAATTGATTACATTCTATTCACTTCAATTCAAATACAAGCTATATTCCAGGTACTCTACTAGGCTCTAGAGGTAAATAGATGCAAAAGAAATTGTCCTTCCTCAAAAAGCTACCTGAATCCTAAAAATTCAATACTAAGATTTTTTTTACTGACATAAAAGAAAAAGAAAATTGTTCAGTTGTTGGAAATGAATATTCTTTTACAGGCACAATATTTTATCATCTGTGTGTATGTATACATATATATACACACAATTTTCCCCAATTGCCTGTTAAAACAATTTTTAACGTTTTTTAAAGTTTTCAGTTTCAAATTCTCTCTTTCCCTCTCTTCCTCTCTTCCCCCTCCCTGAAACAGAAAGCCAGTCGTCATATTTTATGAAGAACATTGACAAAAAATGGAGCATGTCCAGTGGACCAGTAGTGTCCTTATATATAATTAGTTCTCAAGTTTTAGTGGTGAACCAGTTTCAAAACAGCCTATGACAATGGATATGTGAACAATCAGCTTAAACACTTAGGTCTAGCAGATGATCATCCATTGGGGAACAGCTCAACAAGTTGTGGTACCTGAAAGTAGCATAATATTACTGCACTATAGGAAACAGCAAATGTGAAGAATTTGAAGACCCTGGGAAGACATCCAGGGGCAGATGCACAGCGAAATAAGGAGAACCAGGAAATGATCTACACAATGATAACCATGTAAATGGAAACAACAACAAAATTGGAAATTGAGCGCCGTGTTGATATAGCAGATACAGTGCTAGACTGAGTCAGGAGGATCTGAGTTCAAATCCCACTTCAGACAGATATAAGCTATGTGAATCTTACTACCTATGTCTCCTAACCACCCTTAGACTCAGTTTACTCATCTGGAGAATAAGGATTATAATAGTGCCTGGCTCACAGGACTGTTGTAAGGATCAAATGATCTCATATAAATGAATGACTTGTAGAGTCTCAAAGGTCTATGCAAGTGTTCACCATAATGATAAGCATTATAATGACCAAGCTTGGCATGGAGAGAGAAATATAAGGATGTACTTGCCTCCCTTTTCAAAGGTGGGGGGGGTTGGGACACAGTCTATATTATTGAATTTGTTTAAGATATTTGTTAGTGTTGCTGAATTCCTTTGTCTTCATCTCTTCTTTGTTCTAAGGGGTGGCTCTCAGTGTGGAGAGGGGAAGGAATGTATTGGGAAATGAAAGTGATGTTAAAAACAAAAGATACTGATAAAACATTTGTCAAATGAAAAAGAAAATGTCTTCAAACAGAAAGGCACATCTCAATGTACTTTGAAATCAAGTCACCAGACGATAAGGGCTTAAGACAGTGAAGGACCTCAAGATCTTGCCACCTGAGGGATGACTGGAGGAAATGGGACTGTTTATTTGAAGGAGAATTATAAGGAAGGCCAATGCGATTTGCTTTGGGGAATGACTTCCTAACCATGAATGCCATCCAATAGCTGAAGGAGCTGACCAAGGAGTCTGAATTCTCAGTGACTGGAGATTTTCAAGGAGAGACTTGGAGAACCACTTGTTGATGCTCTGGAGGCAGCTCCTGCTGGGTGGGAAGGGCCACATGATGGCTCAGGCCCTTCCCAGCTCTGATATTCTGAGGTTCTGCGGTTCCATGAAATGCATCAAGTCAGGAGGTGATGCTGCTGAAGTCTGGCACATGCTCACATTTCAAAAATAAGGTTATTAAAAGGGATACATCAACTTAACCTAATTCTGGATTCATATACTCAGACCATGACTGTATGTTAGCAGTCTTGGCTTTGTTCTTCATACAAGCTGTAATTTAATCTTAAGCCAGAGTCATAACTAGGATTCCTTTCACCTGGCGCAGCAGCAGCAATGGTAACTACAGAGAATAGTCATACCATGGATACAGTTGTGCCAGGAAAGGGAACAGCTTGTTCTCCCAAATATAACCGATACTGCCATAACACTTGCAGAGTGAGAGATATAATGGAGGAGTTTGTCTCCATAAATTCAGTGTAACAGTCAGCAGAACTAAGGAAAACAAGCATGTCCAAAGAGGAGTAATGTGATGGGGGGAAGGTGACCTTAAGTCAGGTGAGGAAATGGGGTCATGCCCCATACCCAACAACATACAGGGCTAGCTGTCTCCAGATACCCAAGCAAAAGCACACCACATCCAGATATTGGCACCCTGGGACGAAACCCTAATGGCCTGACCCTAGTTACAGTTCAAGATCAAACATTCAGAAATCCTTGCCAAAATAATGATATTCTGAATAGTCTTCAAAGCAGCTGCCAGAAATATACAAATAAGGACTTAGATTATTTTGTTTAGTCTTCTGCTACAGATAATACATTCTTTCTGTTAAGCCAGAAGAACAATAAAGACATCTGAGTCTGCTTTGGACAACAAAATCAGGGCGGCTCTGGCCCAAATTCAGAAGGAGGAACCTTGGGCTTAATTCCCAGCTGTGCTGATGACTCCCTGGTTCACCTCAGGCAAGTCTCATCATTGAATGGAGTTTTCATTTCCTCATCCATAAAATAAAGGGGGAGGAGGGAAGGAGGGAGGGAATAATCATCCAAATAGCACCTACTGTGTGCCAGACAACATGCTAAGTGCTTTTTATAAATATTACCTCATTTGATCCTCACAACAACCCTGCAAGGTGGGCACTGTGATTTCCGATAAGGAAACTGAGGCAGGCAGAGGTTAAATGGCAGGGTCACTTGTCCACTTAGTAAGTATCTGAGAACGGATTTGAATTCAGGTCTTCCTGACTCCAGGCCCAATGCTCTACCCCCTCAGCCACCATCTACCTGGGCTCAGCTGAGGCAGCTTCCAAGGGCCCCAACATTGGATAATTTTACATTTTCATTGTCCCTTTAGGTAATAAATGAGGCGATATAACATGATAGTGCAAAAGAGATTGTAGAAGGCAAGTCTGGTCATTTGGAACCCTTCTTTAAAAATAACAATGATGATGATTGTTATAATAACAAGCATTTACATAGTGTTTCAAGGTTTGCAAAGTGCTTTCCGTGTTATCTTTTTTGTTCATTTGTGTTTGGCAGGCCAATTGGGGTTACGTGACTTGCCCGAGGTCATACAGCTAGTACATGTGTCAAGTGTCTGAGGCCGAACTTGAACTCAGATCCTCCTGACTCCAGGGCCGGTGCTCTGCTCACTGCGCCACCGAAATGCCCCCTTTATGTGTTATCTAACCCTATGAAGTAGGTGTTGTTATTATCCCCATTTTCCAGGTAAGGAAAGTTATTAAACTTTCTAAGTTTAATAAGGCAGAAGCAGAGGGAGATTATTTTAAAATGTTAAATTACACATTTAGAAATAATACTTCAGGACTTAGGAGAAAAACCCCAAATCACAATCTGAATATTCATTACACTAAACTTACAGATTTGGCAGGCAGGTTCCGGTCCAGAATGCCCTGAGTTGGATAACCTCAGCGCTGCGCAGCTGGTAGCGAAAGATGCTAATTCGCTTGCACGCGCTCCTTTCAATGCAAAGACTGAATTGTTTTTAGAGCACTGATGATTAACGCGGCTATCGATTGGCTGATCAATAAGGCCACAGTGCCTAATTATTGACAATCCCTCTCTAAATGAAAGATCAAGTGTTAGGAGTGCTAGTTACAAAGCCAGAGATAGAAGGTGATTCAATGTGAAGCCTGGTAATTGAAAGTCAAACTAATCCTGTAAATTAGATCACAACGATCCATAACACTTACCCGCTAAAGCCTGGTGAGAGCTGTAGTTAACTTTCAACATTCTGGGCTCCCCCTCCCTCCCCAGCCTCGAAATCCCTCTGCATGTTCCAAAGCACACAACCTTTGAGGAAAGGGGAAAAATCATTCTAAAGTGATTTACCATTATGAAGTAAGGGACTTGTTGTTACTACTGCTGGCCATCACCACTTTTCAATGATAGCTCCATCTCTCAATTATTTCACATGGCGATGGGGGAAGAGAATGGTTCACAAAGTATTTACTTATTAATACAAGCTCTGTCTCATTTTTTTTATTTGTATTCCCAAAATTCAGCACAGTGCTGGACTCATAGTAGGTACTCAATACAAAAGTGGCCATCTAGGCCAATGACTGTATTTTACAGATGAGAAAACTGAGGCACAAGAAATCTAGATGACTTGCTTTAGTCACACAGGGGATATTGGGGGGTGGAGGGATTTGAACCCAGTTCCTCTGATTACAGAGCCAGTTTTTTGGGGGGTTTCCCCCCAAACCACATATAACTTCCCTGGATCTCAATTTCCTTCTTTACAACATGAGGGGGTTGGACCCGATGGTCTCTAAGGCCCAGCTTGAAATCTGTGATCTATTTGTCACCTGATTCTTAGACTTCCATACTTCTTCCACTGGGACAAACTCTGGTTCTTAGCACATGCCCTTGGCCTTCCTCTCCCCAGAAACCAAAACCCAAAGACTGGCCTTGCATCTAGCCCCCTAAGGCCAGACAAGGGGACACTTAGGCCTTTCAGTCAGAGAACCCTTGGTCCTATTTTTATATCTGGAGGATACTTCCCATGCTCCCCTGAGGCCTTATTTGACAGCACCAAGCCCTTAACAGGCAGTAAGCTGAGGGTCTCTAAGCTAAGTCTCTCCTGCTCCAATTCAGGCCCATTTCCTGTTGCTTGGTCCACGGCTCAGACAGACAAGAAGCTGGCTCACTCCCTCCAGTCAGATCCCCTAAAAGCGAGATAAGCAAAAAGCACAGCTCATCCCAGGCTGGAAATGGGAACCAAAGGTAGAGGTTTTCCAATCATTTCCAAGAGCCAAACCAGAAGTGATGAAGTTGTGATATGCGTTAGAGAGAATGTGTTTTACCTGCTGAGAACAGCATGAAAATGATGCCTAGGCCATGACAGGTGCATAAATAAAACAAATGGGGAAATCTCCAGGTGACAGTTCCTCTTTCTGGCTCTGAGATTTGAGAGCAAATGGAATCATAACAGCTGACATTCGTTCAAAAGGTCTGATGTAAGTAAAGTACTTGGTGATAATCATTAGATTGTGAGCTACCTGGCCCTTGAAAGGTACGAGACCCCAACCCTACATTTTCTCATCAGATTAATCTCAGCAACAGGTCTGTAAGAAAGGCATCGTGAGTATTATTATACTCATTTTGCAGATAGGGATACTGAGGCTCAGAACAATTAAGGGAATTAGGATCACAAATTCATCAATTCAGAATTAATAGCAATTAGGATTTTTAAAAAAATTTGCGGCAGTTTATTAATGTATATAAACTCATAAATATTTCCCCCACAAGTTGGGGAAGCATGATATATTTGAATTAACATCGAGGCTTATATGTTTTTTAGAAATGTTAGAGTAAATCTATTTGTGTCTTACTTGAAAATTTTCACAGTAGAACTGTTTTAATTGCTAAGACTACACATAAATACAGTGCTAATGTAAATGGTTACAGTTCACATCAAAAAGAAAAAGAATCTGTTATAAAATGAACAGTAACAGTGGGTGGATAGTTTTTTTTTAGGAGATTTGGCTTCATTTTTGTCTTAAAAAAACAAGATCAGCATAAATGCTGTTTATATTCACACTTTCCTGGGGGCATGTGTGTGCTCGGGTCATAGCAGCATGACCTTGGTGTAGTTGGTGCTGTAAATGGTCTGTTCCCTCTTGAGCCTGCCTTCAGGTATGGACTCCTCTTTGAAAGCAGGTGGTGTATATCTTTCAGTACTCTGAAGATAAGCTAAAGCATCAGCATCACAGGTGTTTTAAGATGTTATTTTACTGGAACCACTGGCAAATGAGGGACTTTCTGCTTTGTGGCAGAATTCCCTGCGTGTTCAATAACTGATCTGGTCTTACTTTTTGGCATCATGTCTGTGGCATAGTTACAACATCTCTTCTGTTCATCACATTTAAAATTTGGAGAGTATGTACTTGACAGAAAAAGCACCTCCAGTGTTCTGTTTCTTATTACTGTAATTTTGAAACCAACTTGCTATAGACTTTGTATACATCTTGTTAAATATAGTTCCCAATGGCATAGTACGATAACAGATTTCATTTACTACTTATAAATCTTGGAGTCTAATTCTGAAAGTCCTCATTTAAAAGTTAGATAGAAAACATAATGAATGTTTAACTATTTGTGGGTCATTTTGAAAGTGTACTGCTTTATGGTAAATGTTCATTTGTTCATTGTTTTGATTATCTGTGATCATATTCTTTCAAAACAGGCATCATCCTTTACTCTCGAACAAAGCAGTTGCTTTTTAAAAGCAGCAATTTCTTCTTTCCCTTTTATTTCTTTTGTAAATGAGGCTTTTCTTTAAGAAATGTGACTTTAAAGTGTTGTCTATTATATAAAACAGTGGACACCCACTGTAAAGTGAAGATTTGTCTGCTGCATGTAAAGTGGACTGTGCAGATTGCTGTATGTTTTCAGTATGCATCATTAGATAATAAAGTCTTTTGTGAACAAGGCATTTGGAGCCATTTTGAAAAGTTTTTGTCTTCACTGCTAGGAAGTCAGATAATCCATAAAAGTTGAAAGCAACCTTCCATTTCCCTATAAATTCTTTATCTAAAGGGATTAGTAAAGATGTGAATCTTGCCTGGTTCATGTGAGGCAAATAATTCGAATCCTAATTATTTTCATAAAATCTTACCAACGTACAGTGAACTTTCATTGTAGTGCATTTTTTCCTGTAGGTTATGGGGTTTAATTCAGGGATATAAATAATATTCTGCGGTTTTCTCACTATCAATTTTGATGGTGCTGAAACAGAAATAAAGAAAGGGTAGACACAGGCCATTCACTGCCTTCTCTAGGGAGCTGTTTTGCTGAGACACCAACTTTACCTTCTTAACAAGGTTATTTCTGACAGCATGTGTAGATAAACATTAGCAAAAAGTTAAAAGAAAATCATTTAAATCACTTTGGTTTTTCAATACCAAGAAACAGGAACTTATTATTATCAGTACTATTTTAAATGATACAGAAATATGAAGTATAGTATCTTGTATTTGCTGAGCAATAAAAATAACTACTTGTTTACTGACAAGTATGGAAAATCAACTTCTTTAGAGTTTAAAATGGTTTAAGAAATAGTCCATTTTTTGTTCACCTAGGCACATGCACATTTGGTGCATTCGAGGACGGACCATGAGGACAGGAGGCATTCTGCTGGTGGGTTGTGCCCCAAGAAGGACATGAAATTACAACAGTGATTGTTGGCAAGCAATAGGTGATGCACCATAGCTGTTGGAACCTACAATTCATCCCTTCAGAGTATAATCCTTAAAACCAATATCCACTTCTATACAATGTCTTTTTAAGACAACCCAAAATGCAGCTTTTCTATCATGGACAACTAGATGCGGCTCTTCCAGGGTCCTTCATTGTACATGGGTGGCAACATGCTGCACATTTGAATCTTCTCATCACAAACCCCTACAGATATAATGTGATGCTTCTGCTGATTTCATGGCACCATTTTACATCATATGTTATTTATATCATCATAATACATACATGCATTATTGCAGTAATGAAATGTGATAACATCCACTAGAAACACTTCACCTTATACCTTCAAAGCATATTAACTATTCCTTAAAAACAGAAATCTGCTTGTTTACTTGTTCTTTCTGTTGTAGGTACAGCTCAAGGAAGATGATGACAACCAGAAGACAGGAGCCAAGGTTTCAGTCCTGTTCTCCGTGGTTACTGCTTCTTGATGAGGGTAGTTCTGGAATTGAAACATCTTGAGTTTACTACTCTTCTGGGATCTTCTCTGTGAGTTCCCTGACAAACTAAGGTCTCTAAGTTGTTCTCCTGGAATTTCCAAATGACTCTTTTTCAGCTCACCACCAGCTGCCCCTCTCCCTTCCAGGTGGGAGGTTTTTTACTTTCAGGAGTGAAGACATCTGATTCCAAATTCCAGTGAGGTTAGTTCTTGTGAGGGATGTTTGAGATAGGAAGATGACTGCCATAGATCCCATCAAATGAATTTCTTTTCCCCATGAGGTTGAAATTGCTCCTCTCTTTTCTCAAAATCCTCCCCAACTTCCTCAGGTATTCCTCCACCTTCCAAGGTGCTGTCCCCCTCCAGGTGCACTAGGAAGGCCCAAGAACAGATGCCCAGCTCAGCCATCCCAAAAGATCAAGGAGGGCAGATGCCATAGACGGACCTGTGCTCCTAGATGGACCATGGGCCTGGGGAGGTGACCACTGACCGGCAATGTAGTCAATTTTCAAGCTTATTAAGTGCAACTCTACTATTTTACAGATAAAGAAGCTGAGAACCAGAGAGGTGGTGGGATTTGCCCAAGGTCATTGCAAGTGTCAGAAATGGGATCCAAGCCTTATCCTCTCCAAGCTCCAAGTAAAGATCTTCTTTCCATGACACAAAGTGGATTTTCATAGAAGAATAAATAATGCTGGGGCCTCGGGCTACATTCAAGCCAGTTGCTGTGGTTCATCAATCATGTCTGACTCTCCATGACCCCGTTTGGGCTTCTCTTGGCAGAGATACTGGAGTAGTTTACTATTTCTTTCTGCGGCTCATTTTACAGATGAGGACACTGAGGGTTGAGTGACTTGCCCAGGGTAACTTACCCAGCTTGTAAATTGATGAGTTTGCTTGACTCCAGGCCAGGGGTTCTATGCACTATGGCACCACCTAGCTGCCCCTTCAAGCCAGGTACCCCATGAGTATAAAAGATCTTTCCATTTGGAGTAAGAAAGGAAGGCAGAGGGAAGGAGGAAGAGGAGGTTCTTGTTCGCTGGTATTTGGCTTTTTTATTTTAAATGTCTCTAATGGCATCTGTGAGTCTGGGTCAGCACTGCACAGTTCCCCATGAGGATTAGTGAGGAATCAGAGGAGTGGAGTTGTGGCCTCTTCATAGCTCCATGTTTCTGTCTATACCTGGAACTGAGGATTGAACAATTAACTCTCTGATGAATTTCTTAAATCTAGATAGATCGTTTGGTTCGTTCCAGAAAACACTCTTATTCCTCAATATGCAGGTTCTTCCTTTCCAAACAATCTCTTCTGAACTAAAACTCATTCCTTTTGGTGGGAAGTTAGGCAACCATAGATGTAGGCTGTATTATGTACTATCAAACATGACCACTGTGGCAGTTGGTTTTTTGTTTGTGACAAATAAGAACTCTGGGATGGGTGTGGGAATATCCAGAAATTAATTTTAAAATCTTAGAATTTTAGAGTTGGGAGGGCCTCAGGGATAATTACATCCAACTCATACCCAACAGGGAATCCCTAACCACAACTGACCCATCAGTGGGTCATTCAAAGGGGAATCTATGTCCCAAGGCCACTAGGTAGTAGGGTGAATCAAGTGCTGGATCTGGAGTAAAGAAGACCTAACAAACCCTGCCCCGATACTTGATAGCTGTGTGACCCTGGGCAAGTCACTTAACCTCTATTTGCCTCAGTTTCCACAACTGTAAAATGGGGATCATGATAGTATCCACCTCACTGGCTTGTTGTGAAGATGAAATGACATATTTGTAAAGTGCTTAGCACAATGCCTGCTGCAGTAGGTTCTAAAAAAGGGTTGTTCTTCCTCTTCCTGCTCCCCACAACCTACTTATAAACAGTAGCAACTGTTAAACTTTTCCTAATGCCAAACCAAAATATGTGTCTTTGCAACCTCTCATCATTGCTGCTGGTTCTGCTCTCTGGGGCCAAACAGAATCAACCAGATTCCTCTTGCATGCGACAGCCCTCCAAATACTTGAACGTGGCTGTCATTTCTCCCCTGAATCTTCTCTGTTCCAAGCTAAGCACCCCCAGTTCTTCCAAGAGATCTTCCTACGCCATGGCCTCTAACCCCTTTGTCATTCTGGTTCCTGCCTTCCTCTGGATGCTCCTTATCAATATCCTTTCTGAATTATGGTGGCCAGATCCGAACACACTATCCCAGATCTGTTCTGACCTTGTCTGTCAGTCAATAAATACTTACTAAGCACCTACTATGTGCCAGGAACTGTATAGGACCATCACCTCCTTATTCCTGGAAATGTCTTTCTGAATGACTGATATAAAAACAAAAGCTATCCATAAAACAGTAAGAAAGAAATAAGGAATCTCCTGACTCTCTGCTGCATTTCATCCATTCTGATGGAGGCTTGGGAAACACTTTGGACAGGTCACAAGGAGGAAGTGATCCCCTTTCTTCATTCCGGTAGGTTAAGACGATTCCTGCAAACCCCAGCCTCCCCTCTGGAAGCAAAGTGGCTGAAGTCGTGAAAGATAGTGGGAAATGATGGCCTACATTGCGTAGGTCATGTTTAACAATTATTTTTGCCCTGTCAGTCTCTTGGCTCATGGATTATTTACAGAGTGTTTCCTAACAGCCTGATCAGCCAATTCTCTTCCTAAGGCAGTGGCTGATAAGAAAGTTCAGTAGTGTTCAAAGCTCTTGAATTCAGATGACAGCTTTCGCAAATTCACAATCATTTAAAGCTTCTGTTCCATCAGGCAGACCCAGTAACAGCTCTCCATGAGATCAGTACAAATCGTATTCAAATGAGCTAAGAAGACCCGCATTAGGAGGGAGGAGGGGTATGGAGCTGGGCATGTGACTGGGACAGTCTTACAAATGGATGAACAACTAGTACTAAGAATTAGTAAAGGAAATACATTACATTATGTGCTAAGTCTTACTTTTAAAACACTTAGCACGATGCACCTGGCACATAGAAAGCACTATTTAAATGTTAGTTGTTGTTGTCATTATCATCATCATTAGTTTTCATTATCTTTCCGTAGCTATGACTAAAAATAAAAATCATGGCATCGAGATAAGGAAATAAAGGTTTAATCTATTTAAGACTAAAACCAAAGAAATCATTTCCAAACCACTCCATCCACAGGTATTAGCACCACTGCCCCCAAAAAGGCAATAAAAACATAACTTCCTGTGTTAATTTATTCATTTTTGAACCCGGAAACATGATTTCGCTGGTGTAGATAAGTAGATAGATATGTTATGAGAGACTAGTCCCCTTCCCCCCAAGCTGGCAAGAAGCAAAAATTGCACATTAAGTGTCATGAGGGACTGGCCAATGATCCCAGTCCTTACAAACATTGAGAGAGCTTGGCTGATACAACTACTGCCTGGACTTTGGATTGTGTGTGTATAGACATTTGGTAACTGCTAAACATATGGTGAATTGGATTGACTCTTGCATTGACTGCAGCTGTGAAGCCAGAACTGGGGGTGCATCCAAAATATATTGGTTGACCTCATCTTGACTCTTGGCTTGACTTCTTATAACCTGATAGCATTATGGTAAGACACAATGCCACAAGTTGAAAGGTCTTGGACCCTCCCCATCTAAGGCCAACAAATGGCTGGATCATTATGGGCTTGGGTTCTTTCTTCACTGTTTGCTCTTTTTTATTTTTAAGGTGAAGAAGAATAGAGGCTACAACCTTGTGAGTTTCAAAAGGTCAAGAGCATGAGCTACCAGTAGTTAGATCCAGGATGGAGTCCCTGGGTTTGGGGCTGGCCAGTCCAGGTTGGAGGCCACAGGGAACAATTTCAGGACCTACCCCAGCAGTAGTTGACATAAGGGCTCATCCAGCAGTGATTTTGTATTTGAACTTGGCCATGATAGGACCAAAGCTATCTAGAAACTCCATTAGGTTTGAGACCCTAGAGCCCCAAGGGGCTAATGGAAGAGTGTACCCCCTGAAGTGTTTGCGGGGGAGTAATAATTGTACTTTTGTTCTTGCTGTATCTTCAAAGTAAATATCCCTTTATGAAAGCTAATTGATGTTAATTAGTTAACTGGAACTAGAAGGCTGATCACTGAAGGTTAACAGAAAGAGAGCAAACCTAAATAATCTGATAGCATTAGAGATAGACACCTTCAAACCCTCTGGGGTATCCCTAGAACCCTGAAGGGGAGGTGTAGCTGGCTCTGGAATAGTGAGAGCCCGACTACTCACAATAGATAGATACATAGATAATAAATAAGGCATTTATTCAATGTTTACCCTGTGCTAGACATTGTGCTAAGCACTGGAAATACATATATATACAAATGAGACAGTCCCTACCTTCAAAGGGCCTACACTCTAAGGGGGGAAGCAGCAAGCTCAAAAGTGGTAGGGGGAGGGAAGCCAGGTGAGAGCAACAGGGCTGGCAGAGAGTTAGATAAGGCTAGAGAGACAATAAAGCTTGAAGTGAAATTCCCCCATGAAATGGGAGGCAGTGTAGTGTAGTGGGGAAAACACTCACTCTGAAACCAATAGACCTGGGTACGAGTCCTAACTTTACCATTTGACCTTGGGTAAGTCACTTAATTTCTCTGGGCCTCAGTTTCTTCTTCTATAAAGTAAAGAGATAAAACTAAATGACCTTTGAGATCTTTTCCAACTATAAATCTCTGATTCCATGAATCCTATGGGCTCTCCTTCTTTGAACACTCCAATAATTGGATTAAATGTTCAATGATGAATTGTTGTTGTGCTGTTCATCCTTTGTTTTCAGAGAGGACCAATGACATCCCAGGTGATGTCTTGACTCTCTCCTGAATTGGATTTAAGTGAAGCAAAGTGCACAAAGTCACAGTGAAGAAAATCGCCCAGAGAGCATCATAAAAGAAAGGAAAGCAAAATCCTTTTTTCCCCACAAAAAAAATCATAAAACAGCCTGGCTGAGGAGAGTGTTATTTCTGGCCACTGTTGAAAACCATACTACTGAAATAGGCTAGGAGGCCTTCTTTAAAAACATCTCTATGTAGATTTTTATATCCACAGAGACATATTGCAATAATGTGACTCCCCTGTTGACATTAGAAATGGCCCAATGTTTACAAAATGAGCAAGACAGCTGATTATCCCCTTTATGAGATTAACAATTGTTGTTGAAGTGGGAGGGAGATTTTCTGAAACAGAAAAAGGAGGAGAGGGGGTGGATTTCAAATAATGGAAACAGGTAACTTTTGACATCACCAAAATAGCACAAGCTTTGTTGAAATGAGTAAAAAAAAAAAAGACTTTGGTGGGTGATGAAGTAAATCTTTTCTGGTAAGAAAGGAATCTTTAACAAATACATGAAATTTAATTGAGAAGTATAAGCACATGCATGTGTGTGTGTCTCTATGTAACCAAAACCTGTTTTATTTCTTTATTTCAACTCTTGATACTGAAAAATATGTAAATCTACTTTGTTGGTTCACTAGCCCACTCCTATTGATTTCATAATTTTGAGTTAATACAGGGTCTTGCTGTCTCTCTCTCCACTGACATTGTGAATGTCAATTATGATAGTAGATGAAGAAGGTAAAGAAGCCCAGGATAGATTTGTGAACTCCTCCTTTCACTGATGCAAATCTCTGGCCCTCCATGACTTCCCAAGCTGTGTGATTTACGTCCTTATTTTGCCTGATGTCCTACATAGATGAGCCACCTGAGAGACTGAAAAAAAATCGGTTAGGCTAAGAGCCAGAAGCTGTCCCAGAAGTGTACTATGTACCTAGTACTATGAGCGAAGGAGGAAAAAGGTAGATGATAGCCAGCAGAAGGGTGGAGGTTGTTCCATGGTAATAAATAGCCTGTTCACCCAATTCTTAGGAAAAGGTTCCAAAAAGAAAGAGTGAACCAGTTGAGGCAAAAACAAAATACTGACTTGGCTGAAACTCAGGGTGAAGGCAGATGGTTTGTTCCAACTTGATCAAATTTCTGGCCTTCCTATTCAGTTTTAGGGGGCTAGGACTCTAAGCAAGCATCTTAAAGCAACTTGAAATAAGCTTTGAAGACTGTCTCAGTAAGAGTAATGGAAAGTCAGGGGTGGGGAATATTGGCTCTCCTCCACGACATTTTTTTTTCCTAAATTGGGTTTGCTTACATAAACTGAAATGAACACTTATTCCTATTACCTCTAATGTCAAACTCACTCCCTACCATTTTATTGCCTACTGAACAAAGTTCAAGCCCCTTAACCCGGCATTTGTGGCTTTCCACGATCTAGACCTTCTTTAGCTTTCCAGCCTTAAATCACAATACGACATACCTCAAACAAACCCAGAACAATATAACCAACGTTTCTTAAGCACATGCTCTATGCAGACTGCCTGGCTAGGTGCTGGGGGCAGTAAAACATTTAGCGAGAACATGGTCCTCATTCTCAGTTTAATGGAAGCTTCTGAAAGGCAGGGGCTACTTCTCACTTGTCTTAGTATCCCCCAGGTCCTGACTCCACGACCTGCCTATAGTAAGTAAGCTTAAGAAGTGCTTAGTAAATTGAACTGAACTGAATTTTCTGAGGTTAATAATAAGATACACACATAGCTGTAGGTTACAATATGATATAATGTGTGTTAAATATAGTGAGTATTTGCTAAAGTCAATTCAGCAAATTCAGTTCAGTGAATATCTGAGTGCTTAGTCTGTACAGAGTTACGTGATACATATTGGGAGAGATACAGAAGTAATACAGCCTTGACTTTATGGAGCTTAAAATCAAGAAAGGGAACTATGACATTCACATAGTAGGCACTTAAATGTTTATTGACTGACTGACACAAATAATCACAATAAAAAAACAAAACCAGTAGTAGCTCTCTATAGAAGCATTTATAAGGTGCTCTGTGGTCTGTGAATAATAATGTAATGTAATACATGGTTTTGCGTGTATTACCTCAAGACAAGTATGGAAAAAAGATACAAAGTCTCATGGGAGGTGTGAGGGAGGAAATATTACTTTTGACTAGGGAGACCAGAGGCTTCATCATGGAAGAGGTGGAGAGGGGAAAGCACTAGACCCGGAGTTAGGAAGACCTAGGTTCAAATCCTGTCTCAGGCACTTCCTCTCTGTGCCATACTGGGAAAGTCATGTAGCCTTCCTGTGATTCAGTTTTTTCACTTCTAAAACGGGTCTAATAATAGTGCCTACCTCCCAAGGTTGTGGCAAGGATCAAATAATCATGTAAATTATGTAAAGCATTGTGTAAACATTAAAGCGCCATAAATGCTACCTAATACTACTACCATTCCTTCTACTACTATTCCTAATACTGCTACTAGAATTCTACTATTACTACTGCTACTACTATAGTGTAACTATTACCACTTTACTAGTACTCTACTATTACTACTAGTACTACTCTATTACTACACTGTAACTATTACTACTTTACTAGCACTCTACTATTACTACTAGTACTACTCTACTATTACTACTGCTACTACTATAGTGTAACTATTACCACTTTACTAGTACTCTACTATTACTAGTATTACTTGTTAGTATTACTCCTCTATTATTACTGCTACTACTATTACTAATACTGCTACTAGAATTCTATTACTACTGCTACTACTATAGTGTAACTATTACCACTTTACTAGTACTCTACTATTACTACTAGTACTACTCTATTACTACTGCTACTACTACACTATAACTATTACTACCTTACTAGCACTCTACTATTACTACTAGTACTACTCTACTATTACTACTGCTACTACTACACTGTAACTATTACTACTTTACTAGCACTCTACTATTACTAGTATTACTTGTTAGTATTACTCCTCTATTATTACTGCTACTACTATTACTAATACTGCTACTAGAATTCTACTATTACTACTGCTACTACTGTACTGTAACTATTACCACTTTACTAGTACTCTACTATTACTACTAGTACTACTCTACTATTACTACTATTACTTGTTAGTATTACTACTCTATTATTACTACTACTACTATTACTACTACCACCACTGCTCTACTACTACCTCCACTGCCACTATTACTACTCTAGTATTACTACTACTGTAGGTACTGCTACTAATACTACTAGCAGTACTATTCTATGACTACTACCACCACCACCTCCACTACCATTACTACTACTATACTATGACTACTACTACTCTACTCTTACTACCATTACTATTTTTATTATTATTACTACTACTTTACTGCTACTACTACTACTGAGAGGACTGTTTGATAAAGGACTCCTGGACCCTGCAGTTACTGAGTTGTGAGTTATCTTTCCCACATCTACTCCTTACATTGTGCCTCACTATGATTGTAATCTCAGTTTTTGCCCAAGATGTTACACATATCTTTGCGAGACAAGTTTATGGAGAGGATGTTTTGTGGCTATCACTCTTACCATGCCTAATTTGTAAGTGACTCTTGCTAACTGTTAATCGTGCCGACTGGATGGTTGGTAGTGGGCAGTGCAATGTTGAAAGCTTGTGAGCTAGAGCATTAGGAATGTAGACCCACCAGGGTAGTCCTAGAACTTTGGAGTCACTCTTTCAGAGACTCGATTTTTCAGGACAGATGCTGATTGAGGAAGTAGCAGACGGGGTGCTACAAAGGAAATGTAAGAAAGCTAAGGGAATGTATGAAGGGTAAGGATGAAGGTAGCAGGAGCACTGAATTTTGAAGAAAAAATAAACGTTTCATTAGATAAAGACGGGGAGGGAATTGACTTCAAGAATGAGTGTTTAGAGGTGACAGAGTATAGGAAGAGGACAAGAAATAGTACAATTTGACTAAAACAGAGAAAGGGTGGAGAGTAAAGTGAATTAAATCTGGAAAGTTATCCCAGAGAACCTTGGAATGCCAGAATATGAAGGGACCTCAGGAGCTAACTAGTCTAACATCAACCTAAACAAAAAATCCCTTTAAGATCTCCCCCAACAAGTGATTCTCCACAGTTTGCTCAAAGACTTTAGTGGAGGGAGGGGGAAATCTCACTCTCCTCCACACACTCAAAGCAGCCCATTGCACTTTTGAAAAGTTCTAATTCTTAGAAAGATTTTTCCTTACACAAATCCCATCTAAGGTAGGCATAAGACCAATTGTGGATGGCTGTAAATACCAGATGAAGGAGTTTATACTTGACCATATTTGGAGGCTTTTGATGTAGGCTCTTTGACTTTGTCGACTTCTTCTGGCTGTATGTTTTGGTCTTCTTTGTCACCAAAGAAAGATTCCAAAGTCTGAGACTGAATCTGGGTGCGTTTTCGCTGCCTGGCCATGTTCCCAGCCAACTAACTTGACCCTTGAGTTTTTCAGCAGGATATGACTGCTTGTAGACTAAAGAGTTCTACGTTCCAAGTTTGGGGGGATGCACCAGCTCTGCCACACCAGCACTCCTCCTTCCCTAAGAACCCCCAACCCGGACTGGACTTAAATCTTCAGCAGGCTCTTCACTCCTGCTCTGATCTGCCACTTAATTCCTCCCACCAGGTGGGCCTGGGGCCGGAAGCAACTGCAGCTGTAGTTCTGTAGCTGCCCCACCTCCGCTGCCCCGGGGGCAGTAGCCAAACCTCGAACTCCTTCCACTCCCGCAGCTTTTCCCACTAACCTTCTCTGTTGTCTTTGGTGTTTGTGGGTTGAAAAGTCTGGTAGCTGCTGCAGCTCACTGATTCAGGGTGCTAGGGCACCCTCTGCCCAGCTCCTGGTCTGGTTGGTCCGCGCCGTCCACACTGGGCTCTGCTCCGCTCCGCTCCGCTCCCAGCTCCCTGCAGGATAGACCTCACCCAGAGACCATCCAGGCTGTGCTGGGCTGGAGCCCTGCTTCCCTCTGCTATTTTGTGGATTCTGCAGTTCTAGAATTGGTTCAGAGCCATTTTTTATAGATTTCTGGAGGGACTCAGCGGGGAGCTCACTCTAGGCCCTGCTTTCCAGCTGCCATCTTATACTTGACCATATTTGGTAATAGGGAGCCACTAAAGGTCTTTCAGGAGGGGGAGTGACATGTTCAGACTTGTATGTTACAAAGATTACTTCTACTGCTGTATGAAAGACAGCTTAGAGGTAGAAGAGACTGTAAACAATAAGATGAGTTTGGAGACTAGTACCCAAATCCCAGGAAAGGGAAAATTACTTTTTCTGAAGCACAGGAGAAACCGAGGAAATGAGACCAGTCAGGAGGCTACTACATTGGGTCACATAAGAGGTAGAAAGGGCCACTATGAGTCGAAAGATATTATTGGGAATAGAAGTCACCGGACTTGGCAACTGATTGGAAGGGAGTGGAGGGAGGGTGTAGAGGTCGAAGGAAATCTCTTTAAAGGAAATTTGTCGAGACTGAATGATTTTATAAACTAAACCTGAATGTAAAGATTTGAAAAAAAGATCAGGTAGTGTTACTCTAATAATCATACCAATTAAAAATCCACACTGATTGATCAGTGCCTCATTTAGATGATTAATTCATTCTAACAATGTTTTATTGAGTTGTGGTGTCCAACAACCTAATTGCTCTAATTTTAAGTACTTCTAATCAAAAGCTCTTAAAGTCATCTCCAGAAAATCAGAAGCAATTAGGTGCAGCCCAGGTGTTGGAGAGTCCCTTAAGCCATACTGCGGAGATCTCAGGTGGATTTAAAACATTTTCTCTAAAGATTTCCTCTGAGTTACTAAAGTCTGGTTGAGCCAGGACTCAGCCTCCAGGGCTTCCTCTCTAGTACACAGTACTGGCTTCTAGTTTTGTCCCATGTAGAATCACCTGAAATTGCCAACATGTCTGGTTACCCAACAGCAAATCCTCAGAGAGAGCCAACAAAGGTTCTGAAGATGGAATCTGAGCGCAAATGAAATAAAGTACTACTTTACAACACAAAGATTAAACACAAAGAATTATTTCCTACTAAGACATCATATAAACAGAAACTATGAATAGGTTTAAGAAGAGTTTCTTCCTGGAGCATGGGGTTTTTCAAGGCAGTAGTAGCATAATACAGTCTCTGAGAAGTTCTACAATGCTGGAAAGACTCTGAGTGTGGGTCCAGCAACAAGTAGAATGTCTGTCATCTGATGACCAGCCTAGCTAAGTCTAGAGAGACTCGTTACCGGTTTGTCCAGAAGGTCATGAATTGTTCAGCCCAACCCCTCTGGGAGGCCATGAATGAATGAATGAACAAATGAATGAATGAAAATGATTACCATGTATCAGGTGGTATGCTTTACCTGAAAGGAGATGTGATCTATACCAGAGGAGTGCTTTCCTACAACCAAGTCACAAATCCTTGAAATATTGCTATTTTGGATTTAAGGAAGGGTCAGATTAATTGATAGCCTTTTTTGGTAGGAGGTAAGGAACACATCTCCAGCCTTTGAAGATAAAAGTAAAAGAAAGGGAAGGGACAAAGCTTACTATGTGCCAGACACAGTGGTGTTATTTTTAATGAATGTTATCTCATTTGATCCTCATAACAAGAGGGCAGGTACCATTATTAACTCCATTTTACAGTTGATGAAACTAAATGAACTGAGGTTAAGTCATTTACCCAGGATCATATCGCTAAAAAGTGTCTCAATCTGGATTTGAACTCAGTTCTTCTGACTCCAGACCTAGCACTTTATCCACCAAATGCCTCTGCAGAGTAGCCATGTCTAATTCAAAACATCATTTTGCGTAAGAAAAAGCCGAGTGACATAGATGATTCAGTGGAACATTTATATTTCATCTCTAACCCTAATTCTATGACAATCAAAGGTATGTTTCCTTTGTGATTTTTAAAACCTAAAGACATCTTGAAATAAAATATTTGCCAGCATCCCGTTCTGGACAGTAGAATTGTATCGTGATTTGTTTTTACTAAAGGCATCAACAGTCAAAGTTTCCTTCACTAAAGTAGATGCTCACACAATGTCTAGCAAGACCACAGCTCTTCACAGCAAGGTCTTTGAGGGCATTGCCTTGGGTGCCTCAAGAGAAGAAGTAAATCAGGGGTTCTCAGGGAAATGAAACAAGCTCATTATTTTTTGCCCAATAATCACAATCCAAGCCAGAGTCAGAAAGAAGAAGGTTCTTTCCTGTTGAATTTTTCTGCCAATAAACCATCAAGGAGCTGAGGCATTTTATCTCTTTGTCTTCATTGCCTCATCACTAGAATGAGATGCAATTTATCAAGTGCCTTTTGCATCTTTGAACATGCAAAAGAATAGAAATATTTTGTTTTAAAATTCATTTTAATGTAATGCCATACAATGTAGTGTAAAAGGCATTGACGTAAATGGGGAAATGAGAGGAGGAAGTGATGTAAACTGGGTAGTCACACAAGCCTGAAATGGGACAGCTCCCAGGCTAGAGTAAGTACATCCAGGCATACAAGTAGAGAAAGGCAGCTTAATTATCATCTCTTCACAGATGACTCTCAGACCATTGCTGGTCTTTTTCCTGAGCTCATGGCCACGTCACCAAATGCCCAGTGGACATTTACAACTTAGTGTCCCAAAGGCAAATCAAATTAGACATATCTAAAATAGAACTCATCATCAACCCCTGCCCCCTTCCTGAACTCAGACTCTTCCAAACTCCCCTGTTTCTATCAAGGGCACTACCAAGAACCCAGCTGTCCAAACTTAGGGTCATCCTGAAGTCCTCCTCTCCCTCTCTCTGCATATCCAATCAATTCCAGGTCTCATCACTTCTTATTCCTCATCTCTCGTATCTGTCCCCTGCTCACTACTCACATGACCACCAGCCTAGTTTAGGTCCTCATTACCTCTTACCTAGACTATTACAAGAACTTACCCTCTCTGTTCCCTCCTCCACACAGCTGCCAATGTGATTTTCCTAAACTGCATGTCTGACCATGTCACTCCCAAACTCAAAACTCCCAGTGGTCCCTCTTACCCCTAGAATAAAAATGGAAATTCCTCTATTTGCCATTTAAAGCCCATTACAAACCAGCCCCATCTTATCTTTCCAGCCTTATTATATACGTCTCCCCTTCACATACTCTATGGTCCTGCCAAACTCAATCTCATTCTATTTTTCATAAATGACATTTCATCTCTCATCTCTGTGCCTTTGCATACACTGTTCCTTGTGCTTGGAAGTCACTCCCTCCTCACTCATCTCTTAGAAACCATAATTTTTTTTCAAACATCAGTTCATGTACCAGCTTCTATAAGAGACTTTTCCTGATCCTTCACCTACCACTCACCCACTTTCCAGGCCCTTTCCTGAAAAAGTACATCATATTTATATAAAACTATGTCTTTTATTTACACATAAACATATATCTTATATATTGTATATATCTAATATATAGTTATATGTATATGACTTGTCTTCCCCTATAGAATATAATCTCCCTGAAGGCAGGAGTTATTTCAATTTTGTTCTCATATCCCCAGAACATAGCATGAGGTTTGGAAAATAGTAGGTACTTATTAAATACTTGTTAATTGATTGACACAGATCAGCCTAGGTCACAGTAGCATAACAAGCCTAGTCAGAATCCAAGGTCAGACAGATCACAGCTTCTGTCAATCAACTCAGTATGGAACTTGTTAATAGACCATTCTAGGAAGGGTCATTAGATAAAGCCCAACAGGCCAATCTCAGCAAGTCTTCAAGCAGGCAACAAAGACTTAATTAGATTCTATAGCAGTACCAAGGAGAGTTCCCAATGACTGAGGCCTTTATTCTGGGCAGCGTTGGCTAACTGCTTAGCCCTGACCTAAGGCATAACTTTCTAGACTGAGGGGCATGGACTATTTAGAACATAATATGCTCTCCTATTCAGCTCAATTCAATTAAGCAAAAAAGTATTGATAATTTATTCTATGCAAGCCATGGTGGTACAGACATAAAGATGAAAAATTATATGGGGAGCTGTGTGGGAATGTGAAACCTATTACACAAATAACATTAACACAAGTTAGAAAACGAATGACTAGGGAAGAGAATTCAAAACGAAAAATTCAAAAAAGTAGAAGCATCAGGGAAGGGGGAGTATTGACCAAGTTGGTGAGAAGTGACAAGTGAAAGTCATGAGGTTGGCTTACTCTTCCTAGAAATATAGAAATAAAGAAAAATGGAGATGGCACAAATGAATATTGGGGGGCCAAGGGAAGTTTGGGGGGATTGTTGGGTTTTGTTTTCTGTTTCCTGCTTGCTTATTTTCAGGATGGAGAGACCTAGCCGGGTTTATAGATAGAGAGGAAGAAACCAACAGGAAGATGTAAGATGGAAGGGCATAAGTGATGTAACACCATCTCAAAGCATATAGAAAGCAAGCAAACGGATTCATTTTGGTATTGATGAGCCTTCTCATCCTCTGAGGGGAAAAAGGGAAGGAAGAGGGAAGAAAATTCAGAGGTTTTGATGGGGCAACAGTGAAGGATTGGGGAGTTCACCTTGGATGGCCTTATTCTCAGTAAAATAAGAAGGTTGTTCATAAGGGGAAAGGGAGGAGATAGTTTGAAAGTTAGAGGAAAGAGAAGATTGAAGGAGCGACTGTCAGAAATGTGATAGGAATGAATTGATAAAAGGATTTCCATGTAACAATGAGGATCTAATTGAAGTTGGCTAGCATGAATGACCCAGTCAGCATGATTTTATGATCTCCTATAGAAGTGTTGTACTGTTCAGGAAAAGGAGCAGAGAAGGTTAATGATATCGGTCATCAAGGTTAGAGATTAGTAAAGGGGGAACAATGGAAGATGAAAAAGGTAAGGAATTCTAGAGGAGAGTGTATTGTTGAAATGGTCAAGACTGTGAAAGATACCAGCATAGAAATGATGAACTAGAAAAACAGAGAAGAACTGAAGGGAACAAAGGTCACTGTGAGAGATATGAACAAGTTCGGGAGGATGAGACTGGTCAGGTGGGGAGTTCAGAATCTCAGACGGAAAGTAGATTCAAATAATTCTGAGGTCTATGATAAGTAGCAGAATTAGACTGGAGTACAAAATAATAGCATTCAAGCAAGTTAAGGAACTGAGAGACCAGGGTTCAAGAAGAGTCATCAACATTAGTATTGAAGTCACCAAATGGTATGACAAGGGGAAGAGATTAAGGTAGACTGTAAACAAAGTGCTAAAATCTTTGTGCAGATGGTAGAATATCCTCCAGGTTAGTAGATGGCAGCAACAGGGATGAGGCAAAGTGGTAGAATTGTATCCTATGATGTTTGAGGGATAGAAATAAAGACATGGTGTGGAAGTGTCAATAGAGAGCCAGTAGCAGGCTGACTCTTTCTCCTAGCCTGATAAGTAGGGTATATGAAAGCAGCAACAGCCAATGCTGAGGAGTATAACAAAGATTTTCTTCAGAGAAACTCTAAACATCAGTTATTGAGAAGAATATCACAGTGGAATAAGTTTAAGAAAAGAAGATCAAGGATAATGAGAAATTGACAATTAAACAGAGACTCTAAGTGGCACAAAGGAAGAGCCAGGCAAAGGTGGGTAGTGACTGAAGTGAGGTAGATCTGAAATGGATCAATGCGAGACTGGGGGAGAGGTAGTAGGAGAAAGAACTTTGGGACTAAAATTGGGTTTGGAGTGATAAGACGGTACAGGATATTGGGCATTAGCTAAAGGACTTACTAGCCATAGGATGGTTGGTTTCAGTATAGAGACAAAGCCCTAAAATCTTGGCATCTTAGATGTATAATTTCTATCCCTCTAAGACCCCAAGAAGAGCTGGCAGAGATCATAGAGATCAGCCATTTCAGACCTTCATTTTTACCAATTAAGAAACTGAGGTTCATAGAAATAAAACAACCTGCCCATTGTCACACAGCAAGTTAAATCAAATAAGATAATGTATTTTAAGCACTCTGTAAACAATAAAGCATGAAAAATCAACTAACATTTCACTATTAGTCTGGCACCCCAAGAAAGTCAAGGACAGAAAGAAAGGAGTCATCTACACAAAAAAAGTCTAGAACAGTATTTTTGTGGTAAGAAAGACCTGCAAACAAAGCAGAACCTCGTCAATCGGGAGATGGCTAAACGAGCTATGGGACATGAATATTGTAGACCATTATTTTCACCTAAGAAGCAATGTATATGAAAAATTAAGAGAAGTATGGGAAAACATATGAATTGATGCAGAGTGAAGTAATCAAAACCAGGAAAACAATACGCACAAATTATTTACACAATGTAAATTTTAAAAAACAACCACCAAACAACTCATTATTATTATTATAAATTTGAATGCTGCATAGTCCTAATGATCAAATTTTTCTCTGAAAATAGATTTAAAATGCAATACCTTCCTCTTTTTTATTTTGGCAGGGAGGGAGGAGGAGGTGACTGCATGTGTGAAATGCTGAATACACTGTTATGCTCAGTTGAGGCGGTCATTTTGGTGATCATCCCCTTTTCCCCTCTTTTTGTTTTATTACAAGGAATGGCTCACTGAGTAGGGGAAGAGAGAGGGATGTATTCAGAAATTAAGGCAATATAAAGGCAAAACATCACTTCAAATGTTATTTGTCAGCTATCACCACTGTCATCATTGTTTTTATTATTTGTCAAAACTGAGATTAGATTTCAGGCCTGTGGGTCCCCATTCCAGGGCTCCTCAGTAGACCTCACTTGTTGCATCATCATGGCCTTTGTCTTCTTCTCCCAACATGTTCTTGTCAAGAAAGAAGGTGTTATACTGGTAGGGATACTGCAGGAGGTCTTAGGGAGATAAAAATGTATTTTCAGTGTCTTTGAGGTCCTTCTATATGTAAAGTACTTAATTGTAACAATAACTTAAAAGTAATTCAACTAAGATCCCTGGAGTGAGTCATCGAAATTTTATTTCTAAAATCAGTATAGACAATGAAGATACTAACAGCCACCATGTTTTGGAACAGCTAACACACATTTCTATCTATCCATATATCTATCTCTCTATCTATCCTTCATTAGGAGTATAAAAAAGAAAAATTTCCCTCATACCCAAAACCCTGCCCTCCCCAGGGTTCTCTTGACAACGAAAATAAATGGTGGTATAATTTTCACCAAGAAGCACAACATAAACCTGTTGGGAAATATAGACCTTGGTTTCTTCCCCAATAAACCATTGAGTGACTTTGAGATTAACCTCTTTGTGTATCTGTTTTCCCATTACCCTACAATTAATGGCCTGAAGACAATACTCAAAAAAAGCTGTTTTAAGTCTCAAGAATAGCACAGGAAGGAACCTCAGGGATATCTAGCCCGTACCTGAAGAACTCTCCCTACAATACCTACACAAAGTAGTTTTGCAGCCTTTGCTTAAAGATAGAGCCTGAGGAGGACCCTTTCCTTCCCAAGCAGACCATTCCACTTTGGGACAATTCTCAGTGTTCTTCTCAACCTTAACCCAAAATCTCTTTGCAACTTCCACTCTGCTTGTACCACATAAACATCTGAAACTCAATGTGTCTAAAACTGAACTTTCCTCCAAAACCCTCCCCAGTTCCCAATTTCCTTACTACTTACTTACTACCACAATCCTCTGAGTCACCCAGGCTTGCAACCTGAGTGTCATCCTCTACTCCTCACTTTCTCTCACCCACCATAACCAATCAGTAGCCAAGTCCTATCATTTCTACCTTATAACATCTCTTCTCTGCCACTGCCACCAGCCTGGTGCAGGTTCTCAGCCCATCATGCCTCAACTTTTGCAACGTTCTTCTGGCTGGTCTCCTTGCCTTCAGTGTCTCCCCATTCCAGCCTGTCTTCCACTCAGATGTTAAATTGATGCAAGTCTGACCATGTCTCCCTCCTATTTAATCAACTCCAGTGGCTCTCTATTGCCTCCAGGATCAAATATAATGTCTTCTGCTTGGCTATTAAAAGCCTCCATAGCCTGTTTTCTTCCTCTCCAAGCTTCTCAAATCTTACTCCCCTCCACCTACTCTTCCATCCAGTGACAATGGTGTCCCTACTGTTTCTTGAACAAGATAGTCCATCTCCTGGCTAGACTTTATTACTTGCTGTCTTCCATGTTCAAGACTCTCTTTCCTCATCTATGCTCTCTGGCTTCCCTGGTTTGCTTCAGTGCTCAGCTAAAGTCCCACCTTCATTCAGCAAGAGCCCATTTCCCATCCCCTTTTAATGCTAGTGCTTTCTCTCCGCTGTTTATGTCTAAGTAATCCTGTATATAACGTGTTTGCATACAGCTGTTTGCAGATGTCTCCCCCCTTAAACTGTGAGCTCCTTGAGAGAAGGAATTGATTTTTGACATCCTTATATTCTCAGCACTTAGCAAACTGCCTGGCACATATTAGGCTATTAACCAGTGCTAGCTGATGGACTGACTGCTCCACATTCTTCCATCTGGGGCCAAATAGAAAAAGTCTAATGTCACTTTCACGTGACAGGCCTTCAAACACTCAAAGGCAGCCATCATATCTCATGTCTTCCTGAATCTTCTCTTCTCCAGGCTAGACACAGTCAGTTCCTTCACTATAACCTCATATGATATGATCTGAGGGTCTGCCACCATCCTGGTTAATTTATGGAATATTTCATTTACTCCCTTATAACTCACTGTCATGACACAATGTTGATAGCATACACACACTCATGCATGCACACAAACTTTGTTCTTATATTGCTTTCATGTTTTTCTAAACTCCCAATATTTTCCCTTCTAGGGTCAGTTAAATCTACATAGGACTCATTGCACAGGATTAATCTTTTCTGCTCTTTCTTCTCTTTTCTTGTGAAGAGCCATAGAAATGACAAGAGAATGACAAGCTAGCTACCCCTAAAGGCCATATTTTAGGAAGAAGAGAAGCAGAAGTGAGGATCCTCAAGAGACTTTTATCTCCCTTCTCTGAACACTAACCAGAGGAGATCAGACAATTATAAACACCTGTTATCATGAAGAGCTTCAGAAATGACAGCTCTGGGCTCTTCAGAGAACCTTCATTACACCCACCCTCTCATGTCTACAATTAAGGAAGCCTGATTTGTTGTTGCACCTGGGCTGGTGGGAGAGACTAAGACCCCTCAAAGGCATCACTCCAAGTTATTTAGCATTTTGCACCATGGTCGAAGAAAGAACATCATCAGAGAGACTGGCATCAGTCACCAGGAAGGCAGATCACAGAGTAAGAGTGAAGAACTCTAGTCTTTTACTCTTAAGTTAATATCCAAGAAGTCTACAGGATCTCATCAGGTATTGGAATGTCAAAGTTGATAATAGGGCAAGAGGTCTGTAGCTATCGGAGTCAGGAGAGGTCCATGGAAATAGCTGCTCTGAGAGCTACCTGTTGGGATCATATTATTTCATCGTACTTAGACCCCTATTATAGCCTGCCAAGAATCTACGGGGGGCCTGACTGTATTATCCAATGTATTATATCTCCCTCTCTGCTTTGGGTCAATCTTCAAGTGTGAGCAGCCTTTATCATGGCATTTATCATGCCTTTATCAAGGCATTATTGATAGAAATACTAAGAAGTACAGGGCTAAACACAAATCCTTGGGACTCTGCAGAAGAGACCTCTTTCTGACGTGACATCAAACCATTAGTGACTGACTACTCTTGGGATCCAGCCATTCAACTAATTCCAAATCCACCTGATTACACCCCTGCTTAGCCTACAGCCCGCCAGCTCTTTTCACATAAGTAGCATGAGAAACTTTGTCAAACATCTCAATGATCCTACTGCGAATGTAAAGCATTCTATCAAATCTATTGTATCAAGATCAAAGCAACTGGGACACAAATATAGGAAATCAAAAAGAAGGATCCTCCCCTGACCTTAAAGGTTAATGTAGATTTCTACCGTCTCAACACAAAAATTTGTGGAGAGATAGATGAAGAAACAGGTGTGGAGAACAGACTGATATTGACCCAAGAATTGGGAGAATTTGCTCCTATTACTGGCTCTGCCACCATATTAGCAGCATGGCTTTGGGCAAGTCAGCTAAGCTCTCTGGGCTTCAGGCTCCTATCTGTAAAGTGAGAAAGTTAGACGGAGGAGATCTCTCAGGTCCTTAAGGAACCATTATATTATCTATGATCTTAACATCTTTTATTCCACAATTCCTTTGCTCTCCATAAAAGCCTTTAAGCCTTTGTGATGCATATAAATGGATAGATAATTTCCTTTACCTAGAAAGTTCTAACAGAGGAGAAATAATGCTGTTTCCCCTTAATTTAAGCCTTATGAAGCATATAAATGGAGAGATAAGTTCCTTTCCCTGGGAAGTTCTGACAGAGGACAAAAGATGTTGTTTCCCCCTCTAGAATAGGAAGTCCTTGAGGGCATGAAGGGTTTCATATTTGTCTTTGTATCTCCAGTACCTAGCGCATAGTAGGTGCTTGACAAATGCTTCATTATTGATGGGTTGATGAGGGCAGTGAAGATCGGATGGGGTCGAAGGAAAGCCTGGGAGTAAAACTCATTCTACTTCAGCCAATTCACAACCAAGGCTCCCTATGCAGTCCAATCATCAATACAACTCTGATAGATAATGGAAGATGCATCAGAGGCAGCTCTTCTATCCCTGGAACTCCAGAAACATCCATTCCTGGTGTACTCTACTGCAGTGGTACCAAGCTCAAATAGAACTGGGGCCACCAAGGACCCTCCAGGCTGAGTATTGGCTTGGATTTTAAGGGGAAGGTTACCTATGTTTTATTGATTGTTTATTCATTTTGTTAACTATTTCCCAGTTGCATTTTAATCCGGTTCTGGCCACGAGGGAGTGATGTGGGCTACGTAGAGCCCATGGCAGTGTGATTGGCGCCTCTGCTCTGGAGGGTAGGCTGAAGTCCCATTTATTTTATTTTTTTCAGCTGCTCATTTGGAAGAAACAGCGACAACGATAAGAATTGACCGAATGGGTCACAATTTAATCCATAAATTATTCTCGGGATATATTTGCAAAGACTCTAAAGGCAAACAGAGAATACTCTTAGCTTTAGCCAAATCCCCTCTAGGTGCCTCCTGCATAAATCAGAAATATAATATTTCCCATACCAAGTGATACTATTTTACATATACAAAACTCATCATTTCTTTTTCTTGAAAAGATTTAGACGGTCGGATAATATTTATGGTTTTAATTTGTCTGCACCGGTAAATAATATCCCACTTAGCAGGTGGTGTCCCAGCAGAGACTGAAACAACCTTAACAAAAAAAAAAACCTTCATTCACTCCATTATATGAAGACAACAGAGCCTAGTGGATCATGGACCGACACTGGAGTCAGAAAGACCTGGGTTTGAGTTCCGCTTCTGACACACACACTGGCTGTGTGACCTTGGACAAGTCACATAACTTCTCAGTGTAGCTGCTCTGCATCTGCCCATGTGGATCAAAGCATAGGCCCATTCAGACAACAATAACAACAAAAGTTGTGTCTATTTTTTAATAGAGGTCTGTGACTTTATCTGTGTAGGGAATTCCTAAGATGGAAACTCTTCGAGCTAATAATCACTACCATTTATATAACCCTTTAGGGGTTTGCAAAGTGTTTTACAAACATCATCTCATCTGATCTCACAACAACCCTGGGAGGCAGCATTATTATCTCCATTTTATAGATAAGGAAACCGAGGCAGACAGAGGTTAAGTGACTTGCCCAGGGTCATACAGCTAGCAAGTATCTGAGGCTAGATTTGAACCCAGGACTAGCTCTCTAACTACTGTACCATTTAACCTGAATATAGTCTGAAAAAGTTACCTGGGTCACTGAGAGGTTAAACTGACTTGCCTAGCATCACACAACCAGCCTGTACCATAAGCAGGACTTATACCCCAAGGCTGCTCCTTCCTCCACATGCCAGAATGCATATAATGTGTATGTATGTGGGTATGTGTATTGTGCACAGGAATAATGTATTACATAATGTTCATACATGTGTATGTGTTTAGTGTACGTGTGTATTGTGTATGCATGCATGTGTATGTGCGTGCTATTTATTATGTATATATATGTATGTATATTTAGTGTATATGTGTATTATATTATAGATGTGTGTATGTATCCCCATTCCCATCAGGAACTCAGTACTAGTGATCAGCTGTCCCCTTTGTATTCCTGATCCATAAATCCACATCTAACTTAGGAAGGGTTCAATAAACACATGGTGAGCCCAACAGTGAATGAACTTCTTTCTTATATGTTTTCTATCCTAGCTGTGTCAATCCAATATGGAACCTGGGACATTGTCAATCTGCCCTGTTATGCTTAATTAATTATGCTTAATTAACCACCTCAGCGTGTCTTTGAAGTAACCAACTTATATTTCTCTGAAACAGAAGCAGGGTTACTTCGATCTATCTTTTCAGCCCTAACACCTAACTCCCTTTCATATATTCTGTGTTTCAACCAAACTGGCCTATATACTCCTCACTGCAAGCTGGGTACTTCAGTTCTCACCTCCAAGTCTTTGCATTGGCTGTTCTCCACGCCCAGCATGCCCTCTCTCCTCACTTCCATCCCTTGGACTCCTCAGCTTCCTATAAGGCTCAGCTTGGGCACTATCTCCTATGAAAAGTCTTTCCTGAACCTCCTATTTATCAAGGCTCACCCATTCCTCCTCAAATTATCATACACATTTATAAATATATATATATATATATATATATATTACATGTGTGTATTAGTTACATAATGTGTGCATACACAATGTAGACATGTACATATATACATGGTGTGTATAAATATGTATGTATATATTTACATGCATGTATATATTTACATAATGTGCCACAGTAGCTCCTTGGGAAAAGAGATCCTTTTTATTTCTGTGTCTCTAGCACCTTATACATAGTAAGTGAATTGGTTTAGATTGGTGGTCTTGACAGGAGGACCCAGGTTCAAATCTTACCTCTGAAATGCACTGGCTCTGTGAGCCGAAGCAGAACACTTACCCTCTTCACCCTCCCCCACCACAGGCTACTGTCTAACATGTTTCTATTAAGTCCAAGATGGGTTGCAAATTACATCAGCACAGTGAGTTCCCATACTAGGGGTTCCTATAGTTACATCATTGTTTAAATATTCTCTACCTTAAGCTTGCATTTAATACACAACCTTGACATTGTGGCTTTTAAGTGCATAGATTAGCCTTTAAGGAATGCTTCATTATTTCCTTGGAGTGGCAGGATTTCATAGCAGATGAAGTATTTGATTTGGAGTCAGGAAGACCTGAGTTCTAATCCCACTTCTGACACTATCCGTGTGACCATGGGCAAATCACCTAACTACCCCAAGCCTCAGGTAAGTCTGTAAGACTTATCTAATAAGTTATTGATGAGTTTTGACTTAGGCTAACAGATGAAATCACTGCTCTTTGCCATACTATCTACTTACAAGAATCATTAGGCAGGATACTTTGGACTCACTGACTTACAAAAGCCATTGTAAACCGGGAGATTACTACCCCTAAAAGTACAGAATGAGAAACTGAGGTGCAGTGCTAATTCACTTGCCTAAGACAGAAAGAAAATCAGTAAAAGTTCACAGACTAAGACTTACAATTCTGGAAACCTATTACGTTACTTTGTCTCTGAGTGATGAAGCTGTAGCAGCAAATTTCCCAGGATTCATCAATAGACTAAAATTTTCCCAGTCTCTCATTTCCTTTGACATTACTTTTAAAAGACAATTGTGCTTTCTTTCTTCTTCACTTCACTTAAGTCTAAAATATATTTTAGGAAAAGACAATCTCATCAATCCAGAGCCCAGAGAACCTAATAAGTGGACTTTTGACATGTTACATCATAAATGAACCTTCCAAGTTTGTAAGTGGTCCTTTGACAGGATACATCATGTCAATCTATAGCTCAGAACCTTTCCAGCTATAATCCATAATTCATATAGTAATGGATCCTGAAAAATTCCATTCCTTCTTTTCTTCTATCAAGGGCAGATCTGCAGGTGCAATCTCAAGATTCACCCATGGGGGCTCTGTTGATACAGCCCTACATGAGTCTATCTCTGAATGAGGCAATAAATTCACAATTCACACCAAATACCTCGTTCTGAAATGGGAAACATGGAAGGATTTACCAGGTAATTTGCAATGATCTAGATCCATAGCAAACAGGCCTTGGAGTGCAGAATGTGAGACTGCATCTAATCCACCTAACAAAGTGGGTTTGTGGCCCCTTGGTTCAAACCCAGCTGTCTTTGGGATCTAGCGCATAGCAAGCTCTGGTTCCCAGATTCCATGGTGATAATGAGGGCAAAGATGGCTTTTGTTGTTGCTTTTGTTGTTTTAAAATGGAATAGAATAATTTCCTTTAAAGAGGGAGTTGAGGAAAAGGAAGAGACCCATTTTTTTTGTAAAGAAGATAAGGAAATCAGGAAACAAGACCATCTCATACTTCCTACACCCTACTATCCCTCAAATGCACATTTATGAACAAGTCAACTTTGAGAAGCCAGTGGGTAATCTACAAGAGGTTATTTTCTGATTTCTCCATAGAAAATAAAGTCCTTCAAAGAAGGTACTGTTTCATTTTTGTCTTTGTATTCCTAATGCCTAGAACATAGTTAAGTGTTTCATACACGCATCTTGAACTGAACAGATTCCTCCCAAAAAGCTTTTCTTACTCCATACACACAAACTTAGAAAGACATGTCTATATATACCAAAAAGGATAGTCAAACATATTGTTGGAATAGCAAGTATTCTTTGGAACTATGAATAACTAAAAAGATAAAATCATATTTTCCCCGAAAGAATAGAATATAATTTTTAAAAAAACTATGTTTCAATGAAGCCTTTTGTTTTTATATCACAATCATTTCCATATATTGCCCACTCACCCCTCCAGCACTGAACCCTCCCTTAAAACAAGTAAACACCATTAAGCAAAAAATAGCTGATACAGAACTACATCTGAGAGGGTATGTAACAGTCTTCCCCTGAGATCTCCCACCTTGCTGCCAAGAGGAATAAGTTCTAGATGCGCACTTTTGTAAACAATATCTGATCACATACAGCTTAAACTTTAAATGCTGCAAATTCAAATTTTGCTGCCCCTAACCAATAATTGTGTTCATAATGACCACAATAATACCACACACATCCAATGGCACATCCTCCATTCTGGAGCACTTTTATCTCTCTTGACAATGAATATTCTAGCTGAAACTTTCCTTACCAGGAAGAAAAAGATTCTCTCCCCTTATACGAGTTTTAGCCACTTGGCTCAACTTAAGGATCTTCTGTCATGTTTCTCATGTTTCTCACTTTCTCCTGACGAGTTTGATGCAGTGGAAAAAGTGCTGGATTGTGGAGATGAGGGACCTGGTTTGGACTCCCACCTCTTCCCCTCACTTGCTGTGTGACCTTGGGCAAATCACCTAATTTCTATAGGTCTCAGTTTCCTCATGTGGCCACAAGGTGGCAAGGGGCTAGAGCACTGGAGAGGGAGTCACTAAGACCCAAGTTGAAAATAGGTCTCAAACACTTAATAAGTGTATCACCCTGGAAAATTCACTCAATATCTATCTACCTCAGTTTTGTCGTCCATAAAATGGGGATAAAAACATCTACTTCCAAGGTGATTATGAGGATAAAATGAAAAAAATAATTGTAAGGTGCTTTCCAAATCTTAAAATGTTATATAAATGCATGGTGGTGGTGGTGGTGGTGGTGGTGGTGGTTGTGGTAGTAGTAGTAGCAGCAGCAGCAGCAGCAGCAGTAGTAGTAGTGGCAGTAGTGGTAGTAAAATAAGCAAATTGGAGGAGATGGCCTCTAAAGTAAATTTCTTATAGAAAGAGGTCATAGAATCATCTCTATGCGTTAAATGAGTTTGTAGCACCCACTTGGCTTTTCATCTATGATCATAATAACATCAAACCTATAACCTTAATGCTTGTTCTTTCAACTTACCTCTTGAGTGCAGGAATTTCTTTTCTCCATACTGAACATTTTTTGTCAAGAGTCTAGAGCTGGACTTTTAGCCTGGGGGAACGAAAGAAAGATATAGATAGATACATAGATACATAGATCCCAGCTTCTTCGAGCCGAGATGGTGGAGTAAGCAGTAAATCACTATAACTCTCCCATATTCACCTCCAAGTAACCAGATTGAAAGTTAAAAAAAACCACTACTAAGCTAATAAATAAATCTAGAAACTGGTTTTATGAAAAAACCAATAAGATAGATAAGTGTTGGGCTAATTTGATTTTTAAAAAGAAAGAAGAAAACCAAATAACCTGTATCAAAAATGAAAAGGGTGAAATCACCACCAATGAAGAAGGAATTAAAGAAATCATTAGGAAATATTTTGCCAATTATATGCCAATAAATCTGACAATCTGAGCAAAATTAATGAATATTTATTAAAATATAAATTATGTAGATTAACAGATCAGGAAACAGAATGCCTAAATAACCTCATCTTAGAAAAAGAAATTGAACAAGCCATCAATGAATTCCCTAAGAAAAAACCCCCAGGGCCAGATGGATTCACAAGTGAATTCTACCAAATATTTAAAGAACAACTAATTCCAATACTATACTATATATATGGAAAATATACTATACTATACTATATATATGGAAAAATAGGCAAAGAAGGAGTCCTACCAAACTCCTTTTATACCACAAATATGGTGCTGATGCCTAAACCAGGAAGAGCTAAAACAAAGAAAGAAGCGTATAGACAAATTTTCCTAATGAATATCGATGCAAAAATTTTGAACAAAATACTAGCAAGGTGATTACAGCAGTATATCACAAGAATTGTACACTTGACTAGGTAGGATTTATATTAGGAATACAGAGTTGGTTCAATATCAGGAAAACTATCAATATAATTGAACATATCAATAACAAAACCAACAGAAATCATATGATTGTTTCAATAAATGTTGAAAAAGCTTTTGACAAAATACAGTACCCATTCCTATTTAAAAAAAAAACACTAGAGAGCATAGAAATAAAGTGAGCATTCCTTAAAATGATAAGGAATATCTTTCTAAAACTATGAGCAAACATTATCTATAATGGGAATAAGCATGCAGCCTTTCCAATTAGATCAGAAGTGAAGCACAGATGTACTAGAAATTTTAGCTTTAGCAATAAGAGAAGAAAAAGAAATTGAAGGAATTAGAATAGGCAATGAGGAAACAAAACTATCACTCTTTGCAGATGATATGGTGGTATATTGAGATAATCCTAGGTAATCAGCTAAAAAACTACTTGAAGTAATTAATAACTTTAGCAAAGTTGCAGAATATAAGATAAACCCACCTAAATCACCAACATTTCTTCATATGACCAACAGAGCCCAGCAGCAAAAGATAGAAAGAAAAATCCCATTTAAAGTAACTGTAAATAATATAAAATTCTCGGGAGTCTAGCTGCTGAGACAAACCCAGAGACTACATGAATACAATTACAAAACACTTTTCACACAAATAAAGTCAGATCTAAAGAACTGGGAAAATATCAATTATTCATGGGTAGGCCAAGTCAGTATAATAAACATGACAGTTATACCTAAGTTAATTTACTTATTCAGTGCCATACTGATCAAACTGCCAAAAATTATTTTATAGAGCTAGAAAAAATAAAAACAAAATTCATCTGGAAGAACAAAAAGTCAAGAATGTCCAGGGAATTAATGAAAAAAAATATAAAGGAAGTTGGCCTAGCAATACCAGATCTCAAACTATGTTATAAAGTAATAATCACTAAAAACTACTTGGTACCAGCTAAGAAATAGAGTACTGGATCAGTGCAATAGATTAGGTACACAAGACACAGTAGTCAATGACCACAGTAACCTAGTGTTTCATAAATCCAAAGACACCAGCCTTTCTCTGCTGGGAAAACTGGAAAATAATAGAGCATAAACTAGGTATAGACCAACATCTCACATTATACACCAAGATAATATCAAAGTGGGTACATGATTTAGACATAAAGGGTGACACCATAAGCAAAGTAGGAGAGCAAAGAATAGTTTACCTGTCAGATCTATGTAGAAGAGAAGAATTTATGATCAAATAAGAGATAGCAAGGGGCAGCTAGGTGGCGCAGTCAGCAGAGCACCAGCCCTGGAGTCAGGAAGACCTGAGTTCAAATCTGGCCTCAGACACTTGACACAAGTACTAGCTGTGTGACCTTGGGCAAGTCACTTAACCCCAATTGCCCTGCCAAAAAGCAAAAAAAAAAAATAAGAGATAGCATTATGAAATGTAAAACAGATAATTTTGATTATATTAAATTAAAAAGCTTTTGCACAAACAAAACCAATGCAACCAAGATTAGAAGGAAAGCAGAAAGCTGGGAAACAATCTCTACAGCAAGTGTCTCTGACAAAGGCCTCATTTCCCAAATATATAAAGAACTGAGTCAAATTTATAAGAATACAAGTTATTCTCCAATCGATAAACGGTCAAACAACATCTACAGGCAGTTTTCAGATGAAGAAATTGAAGCTATCTAGGTTTATGAAGAAGTGTTCTAAATCACTTTTGATTAGAGAAATGCAAATTAAAACAATTCTGAGGTACCATTTCACCCCTATAAGATTGGCTAATATGACAAAAAAAGAAAAGGATAAATGTTGGAGAGGGTGTGGGAAAATTGGGACACTAATGCACTGTTGGTAGAGTTGTGAACTGATCCAACCATTCTGGAGAGCAATTTGGAACTATGCCCAAAGGGCAATCAAACTGTGCATACCCTTTGATCCAGCAATACCACTACTAAGTCTGTATCCCAAATAGATCATAAAAATGTGCAAAATTATTTATAGCAGCCCCTTTTGTGATGGCAAAATGTTGGAAATTGGTGGCTGAATGTATTAGCAACCACACTAGCACACAAGGTGGGCTGCTAGTACAGGTTCTTGATCTGCTTTTATAAAGGAAAGACAACTTCAAAGGGGTTAATAATCTTACTTTAATTAAACAATGCAGGAAGATATATTACCCAAGAAAGACAAACATCATCCACTAGTTCAGGGGAAACGGTTAGCACCCTGAAAGCGGAAAAAAGTCAATTCCTAACAAGCAGAGAGACATAGAGAAATCAGATCCAATAGACAGGGCTCCAACTGTCCTAATAGAATAATAGAACTATTTGCAGACATCATCAGAGTGAGAGAGCACCCCACCGATGTCTGAGTAGCAGGTGGGGGGGTGCTCCTTGATAACAGCTACCCAGAGTTCTGTCTAGGAAATCAAAAAGAGCAAGCCCCAAGGCAAAATACCAATCTCCCTGAATATATATACTTTAGACTGATAGGCTGAGAGTCAGGTGTGAAAACCTACAGCACCTGATTGGCAAGGCAAAATACCTAGGAACAGGATATTGTTATGGCCATGGATCCTAGAAAACTAAACTCCAAGAAATAATAACTAAAATCCACTTTGCTTACATTTACATGGTGTATGAATGTAGTGAAATACTATTTATTGTACAATAAGAAATGATGAACAGGTAGATTACAGAAAAACCTCAAAAAATTTGTATGAACTGATGCAAAGTGAAATAAGAAGAACCAGGAAAACATTGTACACATTATCAGCAATATTGTGGGATGATCAACTATTAACTCAGCTCTTCTCAGCAACACAATGATCCAAGACAAATATACTCAAAGGAAAATGCTGTTCACATCCAGATAAAGAACTGATGGACTTTGAAGGCAGATCAAAGCATACTTTTTTCACTTACTTTATTCTTTTTGTGTTTTTTTCCTTTTCATCTGTTTCTTCTTTCACAATTGTGACTAGTATAATCTACATCAAATTGCCTACCATTTTAGGCAGAGGGGAGGGGAAGGAGGGAAGGAGAAAAATTTGGAACTCAAAATCTTACAAAAACCAATGCTTAGGGCAACTAGGCCTGCAACTCTTCCACAAGTACAGCCAGAGTGAGATAAAAAAATAATTGGGAAATATTTAACAAAATAAATAAAAATACAATAAAACATAGACAACATTACATTTTTAATAACTAAATCTATATGCATAAGGATTCTTATGTACGGATTAGCGGCCCCATTTCTAGGTGAGTTTGATGCTACTTGATATAGAGAGCATTGATCCTGAGGCCAGGGTCTTACCCCTAGATTTCCTAGAAGAAATAAGAAAAGGAAGTGGGGAGCCCAGCAGCATATGAACTATGGCACTGTTAGCTTGCAGGTGGCAGGACTATTGGTCTGCCCTAGCTGGTTCAGGAACGTAACCCTTTACTCCTAGTCAATCAGTCAAGAAGCATTTGTCATGAGCTTCCTATGTGCCAGGCACTGTGCTAAGTACTGGGGTTACAAAGTAAAGCGAAAACTAGTCCCTGCCCTCAGGAGCTCACTTTCTAATGGGAGAGACAACAGGCAAACAACTCTGAACAAACAGAACAGAGACAGTAAAAGGTTATCTCAGAGCAGAGTGGCAGGGCATTACCATGTCCCCTTCTGGCCTTACAGGCCCCATGGTCCATCAGTTTGCAGCTACCCCAGACATTTGAGTGCTTAGCTTTCAGATTAAATGCCACAGGACAAATCCCATGCCCCTTATGATGCCTGGGAGGATACTTAGCTTCTTTCTCTCACTGGATTCCTTAAAGAAGACATTTTCTTTAAAAATAAACAAATGAAAAAGCCCAGAGTGGCCTTACAGAGCATTTCATGAGACTGCATGCTAAACCTAAACACACTGTTCAAATCAGACCCATTTCAAACCAGAGCTAAAGTAAGGAGATATTTTGGTTTTTTTTTTTATTTTGGGGGTTTTGCTTTGTTTTTACTTAGCAGCCAAATGCAAATGGTGAGGCTGCCCAGAACCCAGCTGTGGCCCTGCCGAGAAACAATATCTCCTTGCTGATAGCAGAGCATATGGTGGGCAGGATTTACTGAAAGCAGCCCCCAGAACCTGATGTAGACCGCAGAAATCTAGGCTGCATCTGGGAGAGATAGTCACTGCCTCTGCCATCATGGAGAAACATCGTGTTACCGGGGGCTGGGTGGCTCTATCCAGGAATTCAACCAGCACTACTATCATGGACATGATGCTCTAAGCCCTGAAGTGCTGAAAACAGACAGTGTGTCCAGGCAAATCAAAAGGGTAAATATTTATTGAGTATCCACTGAGGGCTGAGCACTTGGGAGGTGGGAGACAAAGAAAGATAAGTTCAGAGCAAGGAAAGATCATTGTGGGCTAGGAAAGTTTGAACAATCCCACCAGCAAACATTTATCCAGGGACCACCACATGTGGAGCACTAGAGGTAATACTATAAAGCTATAACTCTTACCCTAGAGAAACTCAAGGTCCAGTATGATGAAACCTGGATTAACTCTGAGGTCCCTGCCAACTTAAATCTAGGACCTGCAAAAATAACGTGAGAAAACAAAAGACAAGCTAGGCTTTGAAGGAAGCCAGAGTATGGAGGATTTGGAAATTCCTGAGTTCAAATCCTGACTCTTGTGACTGTGGACAAATATCAATGAACTCTGTGACTCTTCACATCTCAAAAATCCCATGATCTTCAGTACAAAATTTGTCTAAAGGAAGAAGCATGGGAGAATTTCAGTCAGAAAGATTGCCATGAGCCAAGCCATAGGAATGGAATATTCCATCAAGATTTTGTTCATTTCAATTCATCTCAATTCCATTTAATAAACATTTATGAAACATCTCTTATGTACCAGGCTCTGGGCTAGCTTTCAAGGTTATAAAAACAAAAGAAAAATACAGTTTCTGAGCAAAATAAGCTTGAAACTCTGAATCCTATGATATAAAAAATAGCAAGAGGGGGATGAAAAGAAACACTTATTAAGCACCTACCATACCTGGCACAATGCTAAGCACTTTGCAAAATTATCCCATTTAGGTCTCGTAACAATTCTATGAGGGAAATCCTATTTTCATCTCCATTTTACAGCTGAAGAACCTGAAGCAGGCAAAGGTTAAGTGACTTGGCCAGTATCACACAGCTCAGAAATGTCTGAGGCTGGATTTGAACTTGGGTCTTCCTGATTCAATGTATTCATCTAGCTTATGGGGGATGGTGGGGAGAGAGGAGAGTGGGCAGGAGAAAGTAGATCAGGAAATACAAGAAGAAAATACAATGGAAACTAGACCCTGTCACTGACCAGAAGAAGCTTACAGTCTGGTACTCCAGTCATCAGTATCTAATTTGATATAGAGTGATAGTTACTAACCACCCAGGTGGTGTACTTTGCCTTAACCATGTCCAACATCAGGAAATCCAGATTTAGTGTAATGCTGTCGCAGAAGGTTACAGCTAGAAAAGGAGGAAGAAATAGCCGCTCAGAGGTGAAGGGAAGAGAACACTGCTATTCTCCTGACCAAAAATTTTATAATGATATCAGCAACAGGCCCACTTACTTCCTGAGTGACATTGGAGAAGTCGCTTAAATCTTGCTAAAGCTCAGCTTTCTTTAAATCTATGACCCTGTGAGACCCCTAATGAATTCAAAATATTAAAATCACCTCCACCCCCCCCCAAAAGACTAACTTATCATGTAATTTTTCATGAGCATATCTGCTGTCTAAATGAGCTGAGCATTTTTGAGATACACAGAAAAACATTGAAGCTCATGATCCAGAATATATGACCCCTACCTAGACCTTACTCAGTCCATGTAAAACCATAGACCTAACCCCAGGAGAGAATATTACCGTAAGGGAAATGGAAAGTTCCTATCACACAAAACTTTGTATTGGTCAACACGCAAGACGCCAATGCACAAGATACCAACACTTGAATGTTCACCAACACACAAGACTTTAGAGAAAAAAATGATGCCACAGGACCATAATGACCCTAGGAAATGTTAACAGTACGAGGGCACTATAAATAAATTACATGTTCATTTATATTACTCATGCAGCTTTAATATGTCATTTTCAACCACAAAATACACAGAGGCAAGAGAGACAGAAGAATGTTCCCTTAGTGATTTTTCCCTGTCAAATTAATGGATTGATTAAAGTACAACAGGAAACATGTTGTCAAAGAAAAATAGAAAATGAAGGTAGTTCAGTACCAATACAAGAGTGAGAGGACGAATGACAAGCAGCGTATAGTATCCCTAAGATTTCAAGACAGTAGAAGCAAGGCCCTCAATGTGTTGGGTGGACCCCCTGTAGCAAACAGGAAATTCAGCTGAAGAATTTATTCATATAAAGAGGAGGTTTAACAAAAGATTTTTAGGTTCAGGACATGGTGTGACCTCTGCCTGAACCTAGCCATTGGGATTCTATGACTTGTCCCAAGTGCTAACCCATAGTGTAATGCCTACTGTACAAAATCTAGCTGTGAAACTGGCTCACCCATCTCACCCTCCCAAAAAAATCTCAATTTCATATGAAAAGAACTTCTCTGACCTAGATCGGTAAGGTTTCTGCCCAGATCAAATCCATAATACTGGGAGCTTCCCACCTTGCAGACCTGCTATCCAAGGATACTATTGGGTCTTTCCTTGTCTTTAGAAGCCTATGTCCCCCTTCGTTTATCTTTTCAATCACAATCAAAAATTTATTTTTTCCATTATATTTTAGCTCTCATTGCTTGATCCTAGAGTTTAAACCCCACTTGGTCAACAGCCCCTGTGGTCGTCTTATAACTCAGGTAGAGGAGAGTCACACAGGACATGTAAGCATAGGTAGTTTGCAAGCTACCTCACTGAAAGAAATGCCTACTTTTATGATATCAATGTCGTGCAATGGAATGGGCACTTGCTACCTGCGGGACCTCAAGAGAAGTATTTCATCTCTCTGGGACCCACTTCCCTCATTATTAAAATTAAGAGCTTGGACTAGATGATCTCAATAGTCTCTTCTTGTTCTAAATATATGATTCCTAAATCCATTCAAATATGAGAACCCAAGTTACCTCCATTCATCTCAATACTCCTAAAGCTTCATGATGTTATTGAAAGAAGATGCTAAAAGAGAAAATAATGAAAGTGAGTATCAAATTTCCGGAAACATTCATTTAAAATATTTCTACTTTTAGTCAGCTTCGCAGGGTATTGCAACCATCCTTTCAATGCATACTCAAGATAAAAGCCCACGGAGAAAACCAAGTCCCCATTTCCTGCTGAAGCCCCTGAGGACGATGGAAAAAGATGAGGTAACCGGCAAGTTGCCCAGCCGAGTGGAGTTCAGGGAGTCTTATTAGCAGACTCCATATTCCAATCTCGACATGTCTTTATGTAGACTAATCATATTATGGGTCTAGGAGAGATTTACAATCTGATTTGCCACCGAGAATTCCATGTAATCTTCGTTGAAGACTGACACCATTTTATCTTCTCTCGATTCCCTGTTTCTTACACAAGTAATTCAGTCCTTTCTACATTGTCAGTTCTGACAGGCTGATTTAATCTGCTGGATTCTGAATGCCTCTGACCACTGCAACGAGTCATTAACCTTGACTCACGTAATTGAATTCAAGGTTGATTGCCTGTGACCTTCCTGACTGAGGTCCTCGGAATGTACATATTCATTAGACCAGGCACCTCTAACCAGACTGCACAGTGGGAACTGGAGCGAGGGGCCTGCTTGGTATGCAGGGGGCGAAGGGGGCACTAATTGCATGTTAGAGCTGAGGATTAGATTATGAAAAGAGTGAGAAAATGAAGATGGATCCCTCTGACACTGTCAGATTAAGGGCAGGAATGTCCCGGAATATGACATTGAAATTTACAGGGGCATTAGCGGAGGAAACAATTAGAACCACAGCTATGTCGGACGTTTTTGGTTGGTTTTTTTTTTTCCTTGGAGGGGGGGGTGTTGATCTTCACATTTCCTACTGTCACTTTAAAAGTTAAACCCACCATTTAAGGCAACCGCCATGGTACAATGCAAGAAAAGGGGAGAAAGCTTCTCATCCCCAAATCAGTCACTTTATTATGGGATAAAATGTTATACTATTTTAAGGTAAGTGGAAGAGGCAATATGGCTTGGCCTGGACACAGGAAGACCTTGGTTTAACCCATTCCTCCAGCACCTACCTCAAATCAGCTGCGGAATACTAGCCTTAGTTCCAGCGTCATGTCCTATAAGAGATATTTTGGGATTTCCTCAGATGTAGGTACACTGCCCCCACCCAAAAAATCCCTTTGTATTTATTTATTAACATATGTCCTGTGAAGATGGGCTATCTCCCTCCCATTCCCCTACTAGAATAAAAGTCCTTAAACTCAAAGACAGATGTGTTTTTGCCATGGCGTCTCCAGTGCCCAAAACAGTGCCTGACACATAGTAGGTATTTAATAAATACCTGTTGAATTAAACTGAATAAATGATATTACCAGACATATCATCAGAAAAAAAAGATGGACCAGTCATATGGTGAGAGTCAGGAATAACCAATGGATGGATATTAGCTGGAAATAAACTAGGAAATGCTCATTGATTGACAAGATACAGATTAGTTGCCAGCGTATATCTGTGAATGACACATTTCATCCTCGAAGAAATCACAATAATAATAATAATTCATATTAATATGGCATTTTAAGGTTTGCAAAGCTCTCTTCTCACAACAATCTGAGAGTTAAGCAATGCCAGTATTATTATCCTCATTATAAAAATGAGGAAAATGAGTCTCTGAAAGCACTTGGCTCAGGGTCTATCACACAGTGGGCAGTTATCAAATGTTTATTAATTGATTGATTGAAAGATTAGATGATTTGCCCTGGGTTCCACAGCTTGCAAGTGTCTGAGGTTAGATTTGAACCCACGTCCATCTGCTTCCAAGTCCCAACCCTGAACCACTCTATCGTATTTTCTCTCCGGATATCTCATCTGTGTTTAAATAATTGACTCTGTACAGAAAATGCTGTTTTTCATTAGTGAACAGCCATTCCTGCAGCTAAAGCTGGCTACTCTATGGCTACATGTTAGTTCTATGGCATTCTGTAGACAGGAAGAGCCATGGAGATCATCTGGTTCAAATCATGACTTCAGAAGACTGAAGCATGAAGCAGCCCCTCACCCCTTGGCAGAGAGGTGGAGGAGAGGTGTGGAAGGATGCAGACATTTTCAGGCAGGTTGGTTCTGTGTGCCTCTACTGGCCTGGAACAAGGCAGAGCTCTGTGGAGATGGAGGTTGCAGAGACAGTGGGGTTTAAAAAAATAAAGAAAATGTGGAGTTGCAATAACATGTTAAAAGAAAGGGGTCATCCAGTCCTATGCCTTCATTTGCCACAGGAGGAAACAGGCCCAGAGAGCATAAAGTGGACTCGCCAAAGGTTGTAGGATCAGGAATGAAAGCCCAGGTGTCCTGACTCTCTGACAAAGCTCCATGAGGCTTCACAGGT
>NC_050576.1:230730377-230777877 GCF_011100635.1 Trichosurus vulpecula
GATGTTTTGCACAGAGTGCCACCGCTACACATAAAATAAGAATTCATGATTGGCAAATAATTATTGAGAAGGGTCATAGCCTTTGGTAAAGATACAGTATTAAGGAAGGGGAGAAAAGAGCTGATGCCCACTCAGCCAAACATTTCATTTTGTTAACATGAATAATATATTAACAATTGAACAGTCTGGACTCCATCCAAGCCACTCTACTGTAAGTGCTTTGCTAAACCTTACCAATGGTATTTACTTCTATAAATACCAGACCTGGTTGGTGTACTTTTCTACATACACTAGTTTATATCCATTACAAATATTTTTTTAATCCTCCCTTTGCTGCTATTTTAGAGGAACTTCTCAAGTCAGACATTTAGTAGACTATTCTAACTACTTGTTTCTCTTTTCCAGGCCTTCTTTCTTTCTTCTTCCCTCCCTTCTTCCCTCCCTTCCTTTCTTTTTTATTCTTTCTTTTTCCTTTCTTTTTCTCCTCCTTACTTTCTTTCTCTCTCTTCTTTCTTACTCTTTCTTCCTTCCCTCCTTCCTTCCTTTCTTTCTCTTTTCTGTCTCTCTGTATCATTTTCTTTCTTCCTTCCCCCTTTCCTGCCTTCCTTTCTCTCTTTATTTCTTGCTTGTTTTCCTGCTTTCTTTATTCATTTTGTTTATTTTCTTTCATTTATTCAATAAGTATTTAGTACTACTCTATTTTAAGAGTTTAATACTACTTTGCTGAGCACAAGGACAAAAAGACGAAAAGAAACAATGCCTGCCTCAAGGAGAACATGTTCTGTTGGAGGAAACAACATGTATAAACATTTAAATAAATCTTTAAATCCAGGACTCTAAATACAAAGTATTAAATAAAACATAATTTTCTAGGGGAGCCCTAGCACTGATCACTAGGGTGATCAGGAAATATTTTTCATTGAAGATAGGACTTCAACTGAGCTTCAAAGGGAAATTAGGGATTCTAAGCATTGCAGGTGAGGAGGGAAGGTATTTCAGGCATGGGGGACTGTCTGTGCAAAAACATGGAGATGGGAGATGAACGTTGTGGTTGAGGTAAATTTTATAGAATATAATCCACAAAGGCCAGAACATAGACAGCATGACAAATATTAATGTGTCATAAGCCTAGAAAGGCAAGGAGGAGCCAGATTGGGAAGGCCTTCCAATGCCATTCTGGGGAGTTTGCATTTTATCCTAGATGAAAAGAGAGGCACCTGGTACTCTTTAAGCAGAATATCAATTGGAATATCAATTTGGAAGCAAAGGGGAGGATGAATTAGTGAAGGAAAAGTAGTGAAGAAAGTAGATAAATGGAGAGGTTGTCATAATAGTTCAGGCAATCAGAAATGAGGATCTAAACTGGCAGCAGTCAAGGGAGGCCAGGAGAAGGAATCAGTTGTGAGAGATGTCATGGAGGTAGAATCAATAAGATGTGGTACCTGATTAAGAAGGAGAATGAGAATGAGGAAGAGTCAGGAATGACTCTGAGGTTGTGAACTTGGTTGACCAGTAGAACTATGGAACTACCGAGGAAAATAAAGAAGTTAGGAAGAGGTGTGGGTTTAGGGATGAGGGAGACAAAGAGGTCCATTTTGGACACGTTGAGGTTGAGATGCCTTTTGGATGTCCAGTTTGAAATGCCCAATACACTGTTTGTGATGTGGGACTGGAGTTCAGGAGAGAGACTAGCATTGGATGTATAGTTCTGCCAGCCATTTGCATAGAGATGATGATTGAAACCATGGGAGTTAATCACTGAAAGAGTGAAAAGAGAAACAAAAAGAAGGCTGAAGACAACACACAGTTAGAGGAAATGTACTGTTAGGAAATGGGACGTGGAAGAAGATCCTGTAAAGAAGAATAAGAAAGAATGACTAAACAAGTAAGAGGAGAACCAAGGAGCATGAAAACAATTCTGCGAAAAACTAAACAGTTATGAAAACAATTCCATGGACTCTCTATTCTGGTGTGTTGGCAATCAAAATGGGCTCTTAGCACTCAGTTCAACCAAGTGCTCTTGAAGAGTTTGGCCTTTATTTTCTTGATTATATTGGGAGTCCTTGGTGACCTCCTTGCCTCAAGGGAGGGGCTAGTTAACATGGGTTTGAGTGGCATGTTTGGGACATCAGAGGCTTTTAGACCACATGGGTTTAAGTCGCCTCTTTGTGACGATTTTAGGTCACCTTGAAAAGGTATAAAACCAGGGGTTGGCTTTCTCTTTTTTGGAGATCTGACCCACAGGCGTGGTAGCTCGCATGACTCTGGGCCAGCCCTTGTTATGAGCTCCCAGGCTGAACTTAGATGTTGGTAGCTATGAATTGTATTTGGTCTGTCTGTCGATGTTTGCAATTTGCTTGTATTTGCTCTGAAGTTCAGGGTGCTGGCTTTTTCCCCTGAACTAAGTGAATGGTATTTGTATGCTGAATTAAAGTAAGCCTGTTAACTCCTTAACATTGTTTTCCTTAGTAAAGCAGATCAAATGAACGTGGGCTTTTGCAGCGTTCTGTGAGCTGGTTGTTGTTGATTTTACACCCCCCACAGCAGCTGCTAGCCAGATTGGTGAAACATCTAGTCAAACTGGCCATTATCTGTTCCTCAGACATGACAATCATTTTTACACAAATGGACCCCAATGGACAGAATGCCTTCCTTCTTCACCTCTCCATTTCCTAGAATCCTCCACTTATTTCAAAACCCAGTTGAGTTTCCATCTCTTTTTCAAAGTTTCTTCTCATCCTCCATCCCTAGGTATTAGCAATGTCTTCATCCTGAAATGACTTTCTTTATTCTCTTTATATTCTCCTTATTTTAGTACATGTCATTTTCCCTACCCCTCCCCAAGTATGCACTCCTTGAAGGGAAGGATTGTTTGCGTTGGGGGTGAGGTTGCCTTTGTATCTCCATCCCTTGCACAAAATACGTGTTTAATGAATGTTACCAAAAGAATGTTTGCTAAATTATATGCTAAAGGATCTTGTGAACTGAACTTGGTGTCTATGACACCAATATATTGGGACTTGAACCCAGGGCTTCCTCACTCCAGACCAGCTCTCTTCATTTGCCTTAGGGAAAAAAAGCAGAGTCGACTCAATTATAATTTTTAAATATACATGTGTTTATGGATATATACACATACATATATGTGCATATATATAGCTATTAAAAAAGAAATAAGTTAAAGTGGATGAAGAGTTAAATTGACCCCAGGAACAAGAATTCATTCACTTTTACTACCTTAGTGATACTAGAGGATGATATGTTTTGTAGCAAGGGTCAGTGGAACATTAACAGTATAAAACTTCCCCTTTAGAAGGGGCTTCTGTAAACTAATTGTGAAAGGAAAGTCCTTTGGAATCAGGAGGCCACCATTCTGATCATGATTTTTCTACTTACTACATGGTAGCCTGGGACACCTGACTTCCCCTTCTGGGTCCTCAGGTTCTCCATCTGTAAAATAAAGAGGTCAGGTGAGATGATCTCTGAGGTTACCATTGGCACTCAGCCTTATGTTCCTATGACCTTAGAGCACAAGAAAATAATGTCTTTATAGTGATCAGAAATCCAAAGCATTTAGCAGGAAGGATTCAAGCCTGAGACACTAAACTTGGGGTTACTCACTTCCCCTTTAAGGAAGAACAACCAGGGAAACTAGTGGCTTTGTTGCTTTTAAATCTAAAAATAAATCGTGCTGTAGCCCAATAATATTTAGAGGGTCTTATAGACCTAATTCTAGTCCAATACCCTTCTCTCCCACAGAAGAAGAGGCAATCAGCCTTATAGATGCTTCTCTTGCTCCCCACACCCCAGGCAGGAATCAAAGTCTCCCTTGAGGAGGGAATGATATCTATCAATGCCACCCCACAAGCCACATTTAGATAACTCAAATGGATATATACATCTCATAGTGGGAAATACACCTTACACAAGATTCTTTGAAAGATGTACCAAAAGAAATAACTGTGTCTGAAGACTATCAAGGGAAGCATAAAACAGAGATTGCATGTTCATCTCTGGTGTCTACTACCATTATGAAGGATGTCTAGGACAGATTCCTAATCCAAGAAGGACACCCCATAGAGATGTTGGCATCTTTCACACACTTCCATTCACACATGATGTTATCCTGGTTGAATCAAGGACATTGCAGAACTTCTTCAGTACTATCCATAATTACTCCCCTAAAATTGACCTAATTGTCAAAAAAAGGAAAAAATGGCTAAAGATACAACCTCCAGAATGATATGCAACTGGGTTAACAGCCCCAAGACCTATACGTGTGTCTTAGATAACAAAAATGGAAAATTAGCTCATCTCAAAATGCAAGGACTATAAAAATTTTATGCCCTAATATATAGTCATTCTTTGCAAAGGTACTATAGACCACTGAGAAAAGGCATATTCCTTTCTATTTCCATTCAATTCTCTCCAGATATCTATCATCTCTAGCTTATCTAAAATTCTCTTCACTTCTTTGACTTCTGGCAGAGCAGCCTTGGAGAATACAGAGCTTTCGATAGACCCAAACTTCTCTCTGAAACAGAGGTCTAACTTTTTCAAAGTCAATATTTTTCAAAGGGTGCTGAATGCTTAATAATCATAGAATCCCACAGGCTTTCCAGAATGAAGGTTTTGGATCTCACCCAAAGCAACAGGGATACAAAAGGAGTTTGAGGAGCTTGGAAGATACCTTACAGATTACAGATAGAACCTAGAAATGGAAAGAACCTTAGAGACTGTCTAGTTCTCCCCCATACCACCCTGTTATTTCACAGGGAAGGAAACTGAGGCCCAGAAAAAGTATATCTTGCTCAGAGTCACACCGGTAATAAGAAACAGAGTTGGGACTGGAACCCAGGTCTTGAGATGTCAGATTTAACAATCTTTCCACTGCATGACACTGGCCGTTGGGGCCATCCTTTAATATAAGTGACCTAGAAATGGCTAAAACATTAATTCACCTTGGCATGAAGTCAATTCTTCTATACATACAAGATTGGGTATCTTTGCCTCCAAGGCCTTTGCAGTCTTGATGAGCTAGGTGGTCCTTAACTCAAAACAGCTTTCTGTTATTTAGGATTTTTTTTTCAAAAAAAGATGATTTTGGCAGTATATTTTTAATGCCCAAAATAGCATAATGAGAAAAAGCTGAGAAATTGTCAAGTTACCTACACACGCTTCCTCTAATGAAGACATTTTGTTACAACTATAATGGGAGCCTGGTGAAGTCAAAAATGTTTGTGAGAATGATCCTGAAGGCTCACTTTGCCTTTTCCTAATTCCTCCTCTGATTACTAAAGATGAGCAAAGTCAATAATTAGTTATCATTAGTAATAATTAATAATAATAATAATAGCTCTTATATACTACTTTAAGGTTTGCAAAGTGCTTTGTAAATGTTATCTCATTGAACCCTCACAATAGCCCTGGGAGGTAGGTGCTATCATTCCTCCCATTTTCCAGATGAGGAAACTGAAACAAACAGTGGCTAAATGACTTGCCCAGGGTCACACAGCTACTAAGTGTCTGAGGCTAGATTTGAACCCAGGTCTTCCTAACTTCAAGTCCAGCACTCTGTCCTCTGTACCACCTTGACCTCGGGCATAGACTGGTTCTGTGACCCTGGGTAAGTCCTTTAACCTCTGAGTGTCTCAGGCAGCCCTCTAAGACTGCGTTACCAAGAACACATCAAGAAGCTTTGGAAGAGAGAGCTTCCTCACCAGGCTTTTCCATAGATCAGTGAAATCACAGGTGTCATCTTTAGTCTTCCTAAGATTAGTAAACTATCTCCATTTTCAGTCTGAACATTGAGCAGACAAGAAATGCCCAACTGAAGCTACAGACCAAATGGCCCACTTTTGTGCTCCGCAAACCCAAAGGGAGCCAGCAGGCAAATGAGAACATGCCTGCGGAGACCCTGATACCCAAGAAAAACTAGGTAAAGTCTCAAACAAACTAGACAGTGGGATTGAATGAGCCATGAACCACACATACTGGCTTTCCTTTTTTTTCTTTTTCCCCCCTTCTCTTGCTATCTTTTGATTAGATCTGCCTGAAAATTTTGATCACACACAAGAGCTAATTTTCTATCTGACAAAGACAGGTGGGAATCATGTGTTCACACCTTGGCTTGTTTGAGATTATTTCTAAGTCATTTCTTTGAAGAAAAAGTAGATGGGGAAAACCAGGCTACCAGGAAGGGTAGAAGTGTCTGCACACAGTAAAGCAGGGTTTGGAGGCTGGTAAAGACACTAGCCACCTCCAGCCTCCTGGAACACATCTACAAGTCTAATGCAATCAGCATCGCCAGCGACCAGGGTAATCCGTATGATACACTGTCCTTTCCTCCCTCCACCCCAGATTGAGCCTCCATGTTGCATCGCTTCCGACCTGCTGTGCAATCCTGGCTGGAGAATGACAAGACCCAGCACTGCAGGGTTAATCGGATGAAGTGATTCCAAGCAGCTTGTTCAGGTATGGGCATCCTGTTGCAGACAGCCCATCACCCACACTAATGGGATTTAAAACAGTTGCTGCCTTTCTCTCAGCTGCGTAATGATTTCTGGACAGCCTGAGAGGCCCATTATCTATAGTCCATACTTCTGGGTCTGTCTGGTGATAATGATTTCTCAGCGCAGCCCGAGAGCAGTGGTCTCCCACTTCCTGACGTGCCACTGTCAAATGGACCCTCGTTCCAAGGCAGAGACAAATGGGGCATCCCACCACAGGGGCCGTCAGTGTGTGGAATAGGCCCCTTCGATGCCACAATGCCTTCTGGAGTGTCATCTTTGAAGTGCTGTGTGCAGGAGGGGGTGGGAGGGGGAATTCCAGAGAGAACTTGAAGATTATAGATCAGCACATTGGAAAGTGAGATCCCAACATCCCCAGGGATCTGCCTGTGGTTTATGGATGGGAGCTCCACAGGAAGCTCACCTGCATCTCCACACACTAACTGCAGGGCACAAGGAGAAGGAATACTTAGGTAGGAAAGCTGGTGATGTGTTTCCCTTTTGGCCATGGCTGCCTGGCATCTCAGAGGGAAATTCAGTGCCCAACTGCTCCAGTGAGTGATTCACTGATTCACCAGGATCTCCTAGTCACATCTATCCCCTTTTCTTTTTAATTCATTCTTGTTCTTTTCTTATCCTAATTGTCCTCTTTTGTATTGCTTTTAATTCATGATGCCTCCCGTCCTTTTTGGTCACAGACAAGGTACAAATCTTAAACTAACAGAGCAATATGAAGAATGACATGGGCTCTCCCAGATTTACACAAATGCTAAAATGGTGAATATCAGGATCTGGGAGGGACTTGTTTTCCAAATTAAGGGAATGGGAGGTGGGGGGACCCTTTACAGAATACACTTGGTTCTGTGGCTTGTACTTTGCAGTGTGTTGTAGAAGAAATGTCAAACTCAGGATCACGGAAGGGAGTTGTCCCTGGTTGTGATTAGCTCAGAATTTGCATCAAATTCATAAAGAATCTGATTCAAAATGGAGAGGGTGGGGATGAGAGTTGTTTTGCCAGGGTAATGCCAAGTCAGAGGCAGTGAGCCCTAGTGGGTAGTCAGTCAGCCTCAGAATCGCAAAAGTCTGTGCTCTATTTCTTCCTCAGAAATGCAATGGCAACGTGATGCTGGGATGCTGGGCAAGTCTTTGACCATCCCAGTTCCCTGGTGACAGACTCTCTAAGACTACCCTTTACATAGCAGTCACTAAACTACATTGATAAAGGGACTTTTTCGGGATTCCTTACGCCAATGAAATCATAGGTTCATTCAAAAATAAAATAAAAAGCAAAAATACAGAGTGTTTGGATACTGGAAAGTATCTCATTTATTTTAATACATATATTAAGAGCAACCAAAGCTCTGTTCTTGGTCAGTGTTTTAAAAAATTGAATAGATACAAATGTCTTTTTGTTGTTGTTGAATGGTTAGAATTGTAATGAGCACCCACAGCATGGATACAGCATTACAGAGCACATGAAGAGCCTATTAATTACCAGAATGATTCAATTCAACTGACTTCAATTCCTCAAGCATTTATTAAGTGCCTACTATATGCAAAGTACTGTGTAAGCTCTGGGTATACAAAGACAAAAATGAAATTGTCCCTACTCTCAAGGGACTTACATTCTGCTAAAAGGATCATGTAGGGACATCAGGGAGTGCTTTGATTCTAATCTAATCTAATCAAACCTACATTTATTAAGCTCCTACTATATATAAGGCAGGTGGTACAGTGGATAGAGCATGGGGCTTGGAATCAGGAAGATTCATCTTCATGAGTTCGAATCTGGCCTCAGATGTTTATTAGCTGTGTGACCCTGGGTGAGTCACTTAACCCTCTTGGCCTCAGTTTCCTCATCTGTAAAATGAACCAGAGAAGAAAATAGCAAACTACTCTAGTATCTTTGCCAAGAAAACCCCAAATGGGGTCACAGAGCATCAGACACAAATGAAAAACAACTGAACCACAAATATGTAAGATCCTGTGCTGGCCACTGGGGATACTAAGACAAAATGAAAACTCATCTCTAACCTTGAAGAGCTTCCATTCTCCTGGGGTATAGGACTTGTAAACAGATACATATTGACAGGATAATTCTAGGAGGAGAGAGCTACCAGGAGCTATCCTTCTCATGGAAGATGCCACATGACTAGAGGTTGAAGAAGGCAGAAGAGCCAAGGAAAAGATGGAATATTGAGATGGGGAAGCAGCTACTAGTTTAGCTGGAAGAGCTAGTGAAAGGGATAAGGGGAAAATAAGGCTTGAAAAGCACATTGATGGGGGATGGAAGAACTGACTGAAAATTTTAAACTAGAAGTCATAAAAAGTCCCTATGTAGATCTTCAAGTAAGGGAGTGACGGTCAGAACTGTGTCTTATGTCTGGCAGTTGTGGGACAAATGGACAGATTGGAAGAGGGGGTGTCAATTGACAGGCAACTGAAATACTCTAAGTTTTTTGGCAAATAGTTGTTGTTTTTTTCAATTACATGTAAAAATAGCCTTCAACATTCATTTTTTGTAAGATTTTGAATTCCAAATTTTCTCTCCATCCCTCCATCCCATCTCCCCTCCCCAAGATAACAAGCAATCTGACATAGGTTATACATGTGTAATTGTGTAAACATATTTTCATGTTAGTCATATTGTAAAAGAAGAAACAGAACAAAAGGGAAAAGCCACCAAAAAAGTGAAAATGATATGCTTCAATCTTCATTCAGACTCCATAATTCTTTCTCTGGATGTGGATAGCATTTTCTGTCATGAGTCTTTTGGAATTGTCTTGGATCATGGCATTGTTGAGAAGAGCTAAGTCAATCATACTTTTTCATCACACAGTGTCACTGTTACTATGTACAATGTTCTCCTGGTTCTGCTCCCTTTACTCAGCATCAGTTCATATAAGTCTTCCCAGGTTTTTCTGAAATCTGCCTGCTCATCATTTCTAATAGCACAATAGTATGTCATTACATTCATACACCACAACTTGTTTAGCCATTCCCCAGTTGATGGGCATTCCTTCAATTTCTTTTCCACCACAAAAAGAGCTGCTAGAAATATTTTTGTACATGTGGGTCCTTTTCCCTTTTTAATGATCTCTTTGACATGCAGACCTAGATGTGGCAGGAAAGTTAGGAAAAGGAAAGGATTTTGAGACTCCAATCATTGAGATTCCAGAAAGCGACTTCATAGACTGGTGATTACTATCTATAGTTATGCTCACTACTAAATGATACATCAGCAAATGTTCGAAATTATAGAGAGGCACAATATGGTTCAAGTTAAAGAAAAACTTCATAAAAATCAGAGTTGTTCCAAAGAGAAATGAACCACCTCTGAGATAATGTATTCCCTCTCACTAGAGGTCTTTGAGCAAAACGTGGCTAACCATCTACCAGGTATGTTGGGAAAAGGATTATTCTTTAGGCATGAGATGGAATAGATGGCCTTTGAGGGCCCCTCTGGGTCTGAAAATCTGCGAAATCTTCCACCATAATGCTAAGCAAACTCATTTACCAAGCTCCTTTCTCAGTCTGCTCCCAAATACTCTATTTTTAAAGCATTTCTGTTTCTCTTTTTCCCAAATGTGTTCTCTCTACATAGAGCTGTAGAATAACCAGAAATGAGACTTGTCTAAAAGTGAATCCTCTTCACCTCCTGTAATCCTAACTCTTGCATGTAATTCAATATTTCTCCCTAAATTGGGATTGTCAATGGGATGACAAGATCTCACATGGCAAATTCCTGAGTTTAGTGCCAGAAAAGCTTTTTCTCTGAAGATGGAAAACTATTATGATTCAAAGATGAAAATTATATAACCTTTTGGTTTTCTGCTTTCCCCACGGGTCCCAGAAAACTAAAAGTCAAATTTATTGCCCAAATGTCATAATCTCAAATATGGCAGTTGGAAGAAGCTATACCTACTTTTTTTAGATAATCTCTGTTTCATTTTATCCTTGGATCAATCAATTAACATTTATTAAGCATTTCCTATGTGCCAAGCATTATGCTAAGTGCTAGGTGATCGGGCAATTGAGTCTATAAGGTCTAAAAATAGTAATAACCGGTATTATTATATATTATGCATTGGAATCATGTATCAAAAGCTTGCTGACCTCTATAAACTAACAGGTGGCAAATTTCCATATTGCAGACCCCAAAATATCCACACAAATTCAACAAATGAACTGTTCTGGAATTGGAACATCATCACAGATAAAACTGTTGCCCATAATCACCCACGCATGTCACTGACCCATACCAATGGAAAAACAATGTTTTTAATCAATGTCAACACACTGAATATGCAATCTCCAAACTATGTAGAATGAAAAGCTTTCAAAGTACAGAGGACCAGTGGAAGAAATAAAACACATGGGGGAGCAGTTTGGAGCGTAGCCCATCCCCATCATCCCAAAGACGTTTCCAGGCAGTTACAAATGAATTCAGGTCCCTATATTTTTATTCACTTAAAAAAGAAACCAATCAATCCATCTGCATAATAATCCACAGAACACTGATCACATTTCCTGGCACGTGGTATATGTTTCCAACGTGCTCGTTGACTCATTGGTTTAAAAATATTATAGAAAGATAATGACTATGTTCCAGGACCATTTGTAGCTGAATTCCATCAAAGAAGATAAGAATAAGAAAATAATAATACCTGACATCTACATAGTGCTTTAATTCACAAATTACTTTAAATGTATCATCTTATTTGACCTCACAATAACCCTGAGAGATGGGTACTATGGTTATTCTTGTTTTAAAGATGAGAAAAAAGAGTCCCAGAGAGGTGAAGAGATTTTCCCAGAGTCACACAGATACTAAGTGCCAGTGGAGGGATTTGAATCCAGGTCTTCTTGACTCAAAGTCCATCATTCTATCTATTATGCCATGCTGCCCTTCGAGGTCTACAGTTTTATGATTATATGTTAAGAATCTGTGATGGAACCCTAAAGTAGATCAGAAACCATCTCTAATTTGGCAGGTAAGGCTCAGATCATTGGCTCATAGTCATTCAGCTAGTGTCAGAGATAGGATTTGAACCCAAGTGTTCCTTGACCCAAGTGTTCAATCTACTATGTCATGCTGTAAGGTTAATGGGGCATAAGATCTTCCCCACCTATCAATAGGCCTCATATGGAGCTCATTAAGGGAAGCTTGCTTGCTTGTAGAAAGCCTTGAACACCTTTTGTTAATTTCTAATCAGGAACTGAGCCTATTAGCTGAAAGAGTATGTATCACGAGAGGTGAGTTTTTGCTTTGGGGGCTCGCTTATGAGAAAGACGTTGTGATTCCCTGGTTGAGACTCTGAGTGGCCGTATGTTCAAAGCTCTCCCAACTCCTCAAAGGTAAAGGCTCTCTTGATTCGGTGGTAGATGTAAAGCTTTGATTCAGGCAGTAGAGCCCTGTCTATTGGTCTTTATTTCTCTTCTCTGTATTTTTTCTGTTTAATTAAAGAAGATTGTTGACACAGCTATCTTTCCTTAGTAAAGCAGATAAAAGAACCTGCACTAGCAGCCATCCAGGGTATGCCAGTGTGGTTGCCGTTACACATGCCATGTCTGAATGATCCCATATTTGAATCTGTGCTAACTCTAAGTCCCTTTGGAAATAGGTGAGGCAAAAACAAGGAAAAGAAATAGTCTTATTCAGAATACTGGCAAAAACAAGTAAAGGAAATATTTATTCAGAATACTGCGACATTGAATATTTTTAAAGTCCTTCAACTATTTGCATGTTGCCCTATTTTGAGTGAAATTATTGTGGAAGGCACTGTAAGAAGCCTCTAGAAGAAATAGACAACTCAACAGCTTTCAGTACAGTCCAACGAATATTTATTAAATTTCTTCTACATACAAAGTGACTTTTACACAGCTGGAAAGTATGTACTGAGTGTAAATGTAAACCCAAGTTTAAAATAAAAAAACTCAAACATTGTTAACGATACTGTTCACAAAGGAAAAAAAAATCACATTCAAATAAAAATAGCAACATATCAGCGATGCCCTCGAAATTTCCTTCGGATCAGTAGGATTTAAACTCAGCTGTTTCACCTACATTATTTCATACAATATCATAACGTCCTTAGGGAGGAAACAGTTATTACCTGTCACCAAGTCCTATGTTTTCTTCCATCAAAATCTCTCTCAGTTTCACCTTTCCTTCTCAATTTCAGTTCTTGCCACCCTAGTCCAGTCTCTCATTATCTCATAACTTAGTTGCTACAAGAATCTCCTATCTAGTCTTCCTGACTCCATGTAAACTATCCCGCACACTAATCTCCCAAAAGTACGCCTTTCATCTAGTCCTTTACTGGCTCAGGAGCAAACACCGGCTCCCTAGTAGCTACTTTGAAACTCTTCATAGTCTCCCCTGTATTGAAATAGGCTTCAGGCTGATAATACTGGGTTTCAACCTTGTATCCACTACTTTCTGGTTGTTTGACCATGGACAAGTACTATTTCCACATTTACAAAACAGAGGAGGTTGGGCTAGCTGAATTCTAAAGTGCATTACAGCCTTAACATCTGAGGACTTTATGAGTCTTCATCCTCCCAGTTCAGCCTTATTTCTCAATAGTTCCAACACATGCCATCTGCTCTCATGAGATTGATAGGATCATCGATCCTCTCACTAGAGGTCAGTTAAGGCTTGATGGCCACTTGTCAGATGTAACACAGAGGCAACTCTTCAGGTCCAGGTGACCCTCAGTGGCCTCTGAGGTTCCTTCCAGCTCTGAGATTCTATGACTATTATTTGGTTTATTGTTTTCTACTCCTCACATTCAAGATGCTCCCCTACTTTTCCAAACTTATCTAATGTGACTTCCTTCCATGCATTCTAGGCTCCAGACAGACTAGACTACTCTCTGTTAGCCGAAATACATGCTCTGCTCTTCCACCTCCATGGTTTTGGTCGGCCTGGTTTTTTATGCATGGAGTGTCCAACCTCCCAATATTTATCCCTACTCATCCTTTAAAGTTCAACTCTTCAGTCTATCTCTCTCATCAAAGAGCTTTATCTGCTCTCCCTAGGCAATAATTACCTTGCACTTTGGTCTCACAGCACTTTGTCTTATATCTATATAGTGTACTTATCATGTAATATTGTATATTACAACTATCTTTGTGTTTATCTCCTCCTAAACTCAGAATTCCATGAAGGATAGTAGGGATTGGATCTAATACGAACTTTGTCTCTCCCTTAGAACCTCGAGTAATATTCTATACACATTGTGTTGCTTGATAAGTAATTGTTGAAAGGACAAATGAAAACCATGTCTTTCCCAACTCCATCCTTTCACCAAGGGTGTTCTGCCCACCTGAAAGGCAGGTGAGGGGGCAGAACATTTTGCCTATTCATCTTTCTAGTTTAGTCCTAGATCAAATGCCACCACCTTCTTACCATTCCACCCCATACAGATCTCTCTCCTCTGAATGCTCACTGTATTCACAACCAACATCATCGAACATTTAATATTCCCTCAAAGCTGGGCTGTACTATGTTTGTCCCCTAACAAGACTGCAAGTCTTTTGTGTCAGGTTCCTTATAGCAAATACCTACTATGTGCCAAATAAGACAGTCTCTGCCCCAAAAGAGCTCCAACAGACCAGACAAATTCAGAAGTCGTTGCTGATATGCTGCTATAATTATTTTATGTGAAAGCATCTATTTCATCATAAATGGTTTAATAGCTATGTTCAGTATGGTTTTTGTGCAAACCTAAGTTCGTAAGCCTAGTATATTCTTCCTAGCAGTATGACTATGGGCAAGTAACTTCATAATAACTCAGTTTCCTCAGCTGTTAAAAAAAAATATTACATATGTAATCGCTTCTTCACAATGTAATATGAGGGAAATGCTTTGTAAATATTAAAGCATTAAATCAATAAGCCATTATTTAGCACCTACTATGTGTTACATACTACATTTTATCATCATATTATCGCTATTAAACTATTATATTCAAAATTTAAATTGATGCTTAAAATTTAGCAACAATTAGAATGGACAATGGTGGTAGCTGCGGCCAAGGGAAAACAGAAGAAATTATGTAGCAGATACTGGCATACTTCTTGTAACAGCAACCACACTGACATACCCAGGATGGCTACTAGCACAGGTTCTTAGATCTGCTTTACTAGGAAAGATAGCTGTTTAAGGGGTCAACAATCTTTAATTACATTCACTAGGGGGAAAAAGTCAGCACCCTAAACTTCAGAGAAAATACACGCAGAGAAATAAAGACCAACAGACAGGGCTCTACTGCCTGAATGAAAGCAATATTGCTATACACTTTACATGCACCACTGAATGGAGGGAGCCTTCACCTCTGGGCAGTCAGGGAGCTCTGAACATGCAGCTACTCAAGAGTCTCAACTAGGAAATCACAAGATCCTTCTCGTAAGAGAGTCCCCAAAGCAAAACCTCATCTCAGAGTATATATACACTTCTCAGAGCCAGAGGGCATCACAACCCTCCTGACTCAGTGACTAATTAGAAATCACCAAAAGGTATGAGCCTTCCCACAAGCAAACCTCTCCTAAGCAAACTTCCCTTAATGGGCTCCACGTGAGGCCTATTAACAGGCAGGGAAGACCTTCCTAACCCATTAACATTACAATTCTTTGTATACTTATATAGTTATTACTCAATAAATATGTAACTATTGCCAATTTTATACATGGGAAAACAAAGGCGGAGAGAAACTCTGTAATTTGTCCAAGGAGTTAAGGTTAGTTAGGGATAATAAATGGAATCCGATTGTCTTGGTCCTGTTTCCTCTTATCAATCAGTAAATGACAGAAAGGTATGGAGGTATCTGCAACCAATCATAACCATTTTAATGATCTTTATCTTGATTTTTACCAGGCTGGGAAAGGGCTTTTGTTTACATTTATTTTTATTATTATTATTATTGTTCATTCTAAGGTTTTTCAGGAAAATAAATTAATTTTTAAGAAAACCTTTGTGCTGTGACTTTACTAGAATACATCATGTATCAAATTCCATTCCTGCATCAATTATATAATTGAGCAAAAAATTTAAGAAAGGTATGCTAGCCTACTTTGTTCTTTATCAAATGTGCAACTGCACCTTTGCATTGGCTGTTTCCTGTTCCTGGAATGCTCTGCCCCCTCCCTTCTGCCTCCCAGCTTGCCTGGCATTCTTACAGACCCTATTCCAATTCCACCTTCTTGTAGGTGGCTTTTTCCAGTCCTCCCCCTTCTCTATCAACCTGCCCCAGAATGATGGTGGCTCCTCCTTGAGGTTACCTTCTAAACTACTCTGTATATATCTAGCTTGTCCGTTCCTAGTTATTCACATGCTGCCTCTTCCATAAGAATGTACACTTCCTGAGGGCAGGAACTTTCTCTGAATTCCTAGGGCTGAGCACAGTGCCTAGCATGCTTCATAAATGCTTGTTAGCTGACTGAATGAATGACTAGCATAAAGACTCAATACAGATACCCAGAATTTTAAAAACAATCTTCCCTAGAATCTGAAGGACATCATTTGTCAATTGGTTCCAAAAGTGCTAGACAGCAGACAGCTCCCAAGGGCATTTATTTTGTGCTGCTCTATCCTGGAACTGACTCGGTGCATTCAGAACTTCAGGACAATTTGCTATAGTTTTTGATTAAAGAACAGAAAGCCGACTTCAAGGTTGTAACAGCCTGAATAGTTTATTCTTTTGTGTTTTGTTTTGTTTGTTTGTTTTTGCCCATCATTGCCATATTTATTCCCCCTGGCATTGGTTCCAATCCTTAAAAAGCAGCAAAATGAGTCATTGAATCATGGCAATTCATCAGAGAATTCATTTCTTCTGGTCACACCCACATTTTATTAATGTAATCAGTAATTATTTACTTATTTATTATCAATAACTCCTTAATGTCGGTAAGACCTTAATTACTTCCTAATTATCCCTACCTCCTCTACTTTATAAAGTACTCTGAAAACAGTCGCTCAATAGCACAGTCATTTTACAACTCCCATTGATTTCTCCTCCCTCCTCATTTATTGATGGGCCAGCTTTCCCTCTCATATTTGTTTTCCCTGATGCAATTGTAAAAGCTCCCAATTATTCTCATTAATTTTTTCAATTAGCATTAAGCTGGGTTTGCTTGGGGAAGGAAGAGGATTCTTTTATCCTGGCTTTATACGATTTGGGATTTTCTTAGTTGGATTCCTCACTTTGCTCCAATTCCAGCAAAGATCTTCACCTTCAGAATATCACCTTGCCCGATGCCCTCCTGAAACTGTATCCAGGAGGAGTTCAGATGTCTATGATTCAGATAAGCTGTATAGGAGAGAATATGCTCTTTCAGCCATTTATCATTGCTCACTTCTGACTGCTATGAACTGCATGGGGGTGGAAGGACTCACAACCACCAGCCTTGTGGCCATGCTGTTTCTTGCACCTACCCTTGTGGGGCACTCTCAAGATACACTGGATGGTCACAGGTTCTTCCCCATACTCACACCCATTCTCTGGTCACTCCTTCTGCTTTCATGCCAAGCCTTAAACATACTGACACAGCACCTAAGCTTATAACCACAGGCACCCATATTTACTCCACTCCCTCTCCAATCTCACTTAAACTCATTCTGAGAATATGCTCTCCTCCACATTGTCTTTTCATGCTCTTGAGCACATAGTTCTCAAGCCCGTCTCCCAACCTACCCAAGAATATTGGATCTCATTTCAAATCCTAACTCTAACACTACCTGTGTTAACTTAGGCAAGTTATTTAACCTCTGTAGGACTCAGTTATCTCATCTGTAAAATGCGGTTTAAAGGCATATTTAAGTAGCTCCATTTGAAACACAATGGGCTTTTTTCCCCCTAAAAGCTTGCTTTTTCAGAGCTGCATTTCAAGAAATCATAAATGAAAACTGCACAGGTCACCAGTTGTCCTGACTTTGAGGACTGTGGAGGAGAAAGCAGACGACTTTGCACAGCTCTGCCTTGCTTAAATCCAATTCACAAGCAAGTTAAGACATCACCCATGATGTCATTGGTCCTCTTCAAGAAGGAAGGATGAACAGTAACAACAAAATGAGGTTGGACTAGACAGCTCTCAATTCATGACCCTCTCATCGGCCCTGAGCAGCCCCAGTAGAATGACACAATGGTGTTCCCTTGCACAGTGGGAGATGAGAGCAAACCTCTCCCTCTCTTTTCCCCTCAGCTCTGTTTCGGCATAGGGTCCTGACAAAGGTTGTTCACCATTCCCATGTGAATTTCCTCTCATATTCTTTAAATATCCCCCAATTCTTCTTTAAACTAATGGCTATTCTATCACCTTAGTTCCCTCCACATGGGCCATCCTTTTTTATTTTTTTTTTTATTTTTTTTGGGGGGGGGTTCTCTCTTTTTTTTATTTAAATTTATTTATTTAACATATTTGGTTTTCAGCATTGATTTTCACAACAGTTTGAATTACAAATTTTCTCCCCATTTCTACCCTCCCCCCCACTCCAAGATGGCATACATTCTGGTTGCCCTGTTCCCCAGTCAGCCCTCCCCTCTATCACCCCCCTCCCCTCTCATCCCCTTCTCCCTTCCTTTCTTGTAGGGCAAGATAAATTTCTACGCCCCATTGCCTGTGTATCTTATTTTTTAGTTGCATGCAAAAACTTTTTTTTTGTTTGTTTTTGAACATCTGTTTTTAAAACTTTGAGTTCCAAATTCTCTCCCTTCTTCCCTTCCCACCCACCCTCCCTAAGAAGTCGAGCAATTCAACCTAGGCCACACATGTATCATTATGTATAACCCTTCCACAATACTCATGTTGTGAAAGGTTAACTACAATTTGCTCCTTCCCAACCCATCCCGCTTTATTGAATTTTCTCCCTTGACCCTGTCCCCTTTCCAAAGTGTTTGTTTTCATTACCTCCACCCCCATCTGCCCTCCCCTCCATCATCCCCCCCCTTTTATTTTTTTTTATCTTACTCCCTCTTCTTTCCTGTGGGGTAAGATACCCAACTGAGTATGTATGGTATTCCCTCCTCAGGCCAAATCTGATGAGAGCAAGGTTCACTCATTCCCCCCTCACCTGCCCTCTCCCCTCCTCCCACAGAACTGCTTCCTCTTGCCACCTTTATGCGAGATAATCCACCCCATTCTATCTCTCCCTATCTCCCTCTCTCAGTATGTTGCTCTCTCATCCCTTAATTTCATTTTATTTCTTTTAGATATCTTCCCTTCATCTTCAACATATATATATATACATAAAAACACACATATATATATACACATACATACACATACATACATATACATGTAGATATATACATACATACACATTCACTTATATATATACATAAACATATATATATGCATATGCCCTTCAACTACCCTAATACTGAGGTCTCATGAATCATACACATCATCTTTCCATGTAGGAATGTAAACAAAACAGTTCAACTTTAGTAACTCCCTTGCAATTTCCGTTTCTTGATTACCTTTTCATGCTTCTCTTGATTCTTGTGTTTGAAAGTCAAATTTTCTATTCAGTTCTGGTCTTTTCACTGAGAAAGCTTGAAAGTCCTCTATTTTATTGAAAGTCCATATTTTGCCTTGGAACATGATACTCAGTTTTGCTGGGTAGGTGATTCTAGGTTTTAATCCTAGCTCCATTGACCTCCTGAATATCGCATTCCAAGCCCTTCGATCTCTTAATGTAGAAGCTGCCAGATCTTGGGTTATTCTGATTGGGTTTCCACAATACTCAAATTGTTTCTTTCTGGCTGCTTGCAGTATTTTCTCCTTGATCTGGGAGCTCTGGAATTTGGCAACAATATTCCTAGGAGATTTCTTTTTGGGATCTATTTGAGGAGGCGATCGATGGATTCTTTCAATTTCTATTTTGCCCTGTGGCTCTAGAATATCAGGGCAGTTCTCCTTGATAATTTCTTGAAAGATGGTATCTAGGCTCTTTTTTTGATCATGGCTTTCAGGTAGTCCAATAATTTTTAAATTATCTCTCCTGGATCTATTTTCCAGGTCAGTGGTTTTTCCAAGGAGATATTTCACATTGTCTTCCATTTTTTCATTCCTTTGGTTCTGTTTTATAATATCCTGATTTCTCATAAAGTCACTAGCTTCCACTTGCTCCAATCTAATTTTTAAAGTAGTATTTTCTTCAGTGGTCTTTTGGACCTCCTTTTCCATTTGGCTAATTCTGCCTTTCAAGGCATTCTTCTCATTGGCTTTTTGGAGCTCTTTTGCCATTTGACTTAGTCTGTTTTTTAAGGTGTTGTTTTCTTCAGTGTATTTTTCAGTATTTTTTTTGGGTCTCCTTTAGCAAGTCATTGACTTGTTTTTCATGGTTTTCTCGCATCCTTCTCATTTCTCTTCCCAATTTTTCCTCTACTTCTCTAACTTGTTTTTCCAACTCCTTTTTGAGTTCTTCTGTGGCCTGGGGCCAGTTCATGTTTTTCTTGGAGGCTTTTGTTGTAGGCTCTATGACTTTGTTGTCTTCTTTAGGCTGTATGTTTTGGTCTTCTTTGTCACCAAAGAAAGAATCCAAAGTCTGAGACTGAATCTGGGCGTGCTTTCGCTGCCTGGCCATATTCCCAACCCACTAACTTGACCCTTGAGTTTTTCAGTGGGGTATGACTGCTTGTAGACTAACGAGTTCTATGTTCCACATTTGGGGGGGAGGTGCCAGCTCTGTCTCACCCGCACTACTCCTTCCCCAAGAACCCCCAGCCCGGGCAGGGCTTAGATCTTCAGCAGGCTGTGCACTCCTGCTCTGATCCGCCACTTAATTCCTCCCACCAGGTGGGCCTGGAGCAGAAAGTAACAACAGCTGTAGCTGCCCCACCTCCACTGCCCCCGGGGCTGGAAGCCGAACCGCAAACTCCTTCCACTCCCGCAGCTTTTCCCACTAACCTTCTCTGCAGTCTTTGGTGTTTGTGGGTCGAGGGGTCTGGTAACTGCCGCAGCTCACATATTCAGGGCGCTAGGGCCCCCTCCGCCTGGCTTCTAGTGTGGATGTTCCACGCTGCTCAGGCTGGGCTCTGCTCCACTCCGTTCCCAGCTCCCAGCTCCGTGTGGGACAGACCTCACCCAGAGACCATCCAGGCTGTCCTGGGCTGGAGCCCTGATTTCCTCTGCTGTTCTGTGGGTTCTGCCGTTCTAGAATTGGTTCAGAGCCATTTTTTATAGGTTTTTGGAGGGACTCGGTACGGAGCTCACTCTAGTCCCTGCTTACCCACCACCATCTTGGCTCTGCCCCCGGGCCATTCTTTTTTAAAAGAACATGTTTTGGGAAATTACACTGGATTTGGAATCAGAGGACCCAATTCTGCTACTTATTACCTGTGTGACCTTAGGCAAGTCACTTCAACACTCTGGACCTCAGTTTCTTCATCTGTAAAATGGGGAGTTGGGGAGTAGGTAACCTCCAAGGTCCCTTCCCAACTCTAATTCCATTATAAAAGTTAACCTCTGCTGGGATGCATGACTGCATCATACGTCTTTTTTATTTTTAATGTGCCTCTGGCTGTTGATCATCTCCAATTTGTCCTGTATACACCTCGTTTTTACATAATTGTTTATGTTATCTCCCTCATGACAATGTGAGCTGCTTGAGAGCAGGGACTATTTTTGTTTTGGGTTTTTTTTTTTTTTTTGCCTTTCTTTGTAACCCGCAGCACTTAGCACAGTGCCTGGCACATAGTGAGCACTTCATAAATGTTTATTGACTCACTAACTAATGCATTAGAAACTAAATAGCACTAAACAAAAAGAGGCATTCAAATAAACATATAAAAATGGTCTAAATTGCACCCAAGCCTCAAATGAACGTGAATGAACTGTGCTGTATGTCAGGCCTGTGCTAGGTACTGAAGATATAAACATCCAAGTGACAGTCCATACTCTCAAGGAAATCTGGGTTTGCATCCTGGATCTGTAGCTTGTTTTATCTCCCTTATCTACCCAGAAAACGGAGGCAGTAATGACCTGCCTCCTATGCTTATCTCTAGAATCAAACACCGTAAAGTCCATGAAGCATGTAGTTAGAACCATAAACTGCCATGTAAAAGTAAGTTACCATCATCTCTCTTCTAAATGGTTTTTAGTGGCCTTGCAATACCTGGACATTTCCTGTGCTTTATCATTTACATATTTGTGAAAAAGGTGAAACGATTGCTCAATGAGTAGCGTATGTGTTTTCCTGCAGTAGCTTCCGGAAAGCAGAAACCACCAAACTAGCTCTATAAATAGAAACTCAATCAGCTTCCTCTTTTCAAAATTTTCCACATCTGCAGCCCCAGCGCCCAAGGTAAGATTCCCTGCCGTAATCCCCTCAGTACACAGCATAAGACCCTTATTTAGTCTTGATTCTCGGGCAGAGCTTCCAATCTATGCTGCAAGATGGGCAAACAAACTTTACAGCGGGAGAAGGCAGAGAAGATCCAATTTCCACTCAAATGGCAGACAATAGGGGACCCTTCCTGATTACTTTAGGGTGTTCTTTTTCAGGGTCACAATTTTTCTCCTGCTTCTATTTTTTCTAATTGCAAACTTAGTCCAAGACAGTGGCTGAAGTCATAGGTCTGATTTTTTTTTTAAAAGAATGTATCTCAATGAACTCAGGGGTAGTCAACAAAAATAATCAAATAAACATGAATCCAGGAGCCGAGTTTTACTCAGAATCCCTATGAATGAATGAATGAATGAATGAATGAATGAACACATCGATGAATAAATGAATAAATAGATGAAGCAATCTCTTAAGCATATGCTCTTTAGCCAGTACTGTACTGCATGCTAAGACCACTAGCTAGGTCCATCTGTAAAAGAGGAATAACGTTACCATCTACCTCCCAGGATTGTCGTAAGGATAAAACGGGCTAATATTTGTAAAGCACTTCTCAAAATTTAAAGTGCCCTATAAATGCTAGCAAACAAATAAATTGAGATAGTCTCTACCCTCCAGAGACTACATTGTGATAGGGAAAAATCTAATAGCTACTTAATTAATGATGGTTCAGTAGGATTCAATTTTCCTTTTCCCTTCTTTCCCATTCTCCACCCCCCAAAAAATGAGATATGGCTATAAAGTAATGAGATAAGTTTCCCTATGTGTCTTATAAAGCAATCTGAGTCTCCAAGGGTTCACTTTGTCCACAGCAGTGGCTAAAATAATTTCCTTCAAGGAGGATATACCCTCTACCTCATCCAGGATTATGCTGAAGACAGCTCAAACACGATGCCAAGAGCTGATTGTTAAATTTTCAGTGTGAGCATTTACACCTCAGAGGATGTGCAAACTCTACAAATTAGGGTTTGATTTATTGAGGGTTTTTTTAATTTTCTATACTTCAGAAAGTGATATAGAAAAGTATTAATAATGAAAACTTTAAAGTGTGTTGCATGTATTTTTTTTGAGAGTTAGTTGTTATATATTTACCAGCACATCCCTATCCCCACTCCATTGGAGTGATAGAGGAGGAGGGAAATGAGTCATTGACTTCTTGTCTTTGGTCGGCCCTGTCCACAATTCTCAGAACTTAAAAAGATGGCAGGCCAAGGAAGAGGAGGGCTGCACTAACAACACATTCTCTCTGTCTCCCAATTTGCTCCTATCCTCATTCCCCATATCATTTCAACAACATAAGAGCTGTTTCCTCTCTGTGTCTTAATTTTTAATATTTTGCAGATACCAGGGCAATACTCAAGGTTGCTCATCTACTAATTGTTCATTCTCACTCCATAGCCTTGATGCTTGATGATTTCATTTATGCCACTTCTTGTATGCAAGTCCTCATTGGTAATATGCTTCAGTCTATTTATACCCACTATGAACTACTGCTCTTTGGGTCGCCAGACATTTTGATTCTTTGGAGATCATGGTGCTTCATAATTCCAGTCCAAGCAGCATCAATAGGAGAAAGCAGGTAATAAAAAGATGAATTGGGGGAGAGCAAGATTTATCGGGGAGGAAACATGGGATTACTGGTGGTAGTGAACAATGTCTGAAATGCAACTTAGCACAGTCATCTCCTCCTTGTCCATTTTGAGCTCAACTCATTATCCATGAACATGATGGATTGGCCATCCAATTACACATGTAGCCCTCTTTAGTTAAAGGATTTTGAAAAGAAACATTTTCCAAGAGAAAAAAATGCAAACTATCAATAACCATTTGGAACGTGCTCCAAATTATTGAGAATAAGAAAAATGCAAATTAAAGCCACTCAGATTTTACTTAACTTTCAAAGTGACAGAGATGGTAGAAGGTGGAAATAGTGGTAGAAGGACTATAGGAAGACAGACACACTAATATACTACTGATGAAAGTGTGAATTGGCTCCAACACTCTGATAAATGCCTTGGAATTGAGCAAGAAAATTATCTGAACTGACCCCACTAAAAGTCAAGGAAGGTTCCATATATGTCAAAATATCTTCACCAGCCTTCTCTCTGAATGAGGAAAACTGGAAACAAAGTGAACACCCATCAACTGGAGAATGACTGAACAAATCATGGTGTGTGAATGTAATGGAATGCTGCTATGCTCTTGAGAGTCATCAAATTCCAGGAAATATGGGAAGAGTTGTATGAGTTTGTACAGAATGGAGTAGCATTGGAGTAAGTACACAATGGGGAAAGGCAAGGAAAGGCAAGGAAAGGGGAAAGGAGAAAGGAGAAAGGAGAAAGGGGAGGAGAGGAGAGGGGAGGAGAGGAAAGGAGAGGAGAGGAGAGGAGAGGAGAGGAGAGGAGAGGAGAGGAGAGGAGAGGAGACGAGAGAGAGAGGAGAGGAGAGGAGAGGAGAGAGAGAGGAGAGGAGAGGAGAGGGGAGGAGAGGGGAGGAGAGGGGAGGAGAGGAGACGAGAGAGAGAGGAGAGGAGAGGAGAGGAGAGGAGAGGAGAGGAGAGGAGAGGAGAGGAGAGGAGAAATGGGAAAGGGAAAGGGGAAATGGAAAAGGGGAAAGCAAAGGAGAGGAAAGGAAAGGAAAGGGAAGGCAAGGCAAGGAAAGGAAAAGAAAGGAGGAAGGAAAGGGGAAAGGAAAGGAAGGCACATTATACACAATGACACAGATGATGGAAATGAAAAGAATCTGAAAAGGTATGGAAACTCAAGCCACTCTCAATCACCACTCCTGGCCAAGGAGAAAAATGAAACACATTTAATCTTACCAAGATGCAAAGGCTTTGAGTGTGGACCCAGGGATGAGTTGTGTGTCTGACACCTAAGGATCAGCCTAGCTAAAAACTAAGCCTTGTGGAAAGGTTTGTCACTAGAAGGTTGACCATCAAGTAACAATTTTTTTTTTGGTTGAGGGACAAAGAGACTACAGCAATTCATGAAACTGTTGACTAAAGGATGGATGGGCTATAACCTATACTATTTGGGGAAGCATTCACATTGATAAAATCAATAATCTCCCAAAGTATCAGTTACCTAAAAAGTTTTAGCATCAACTAGAAATTCCAGTAATTTATCCCAAATCTAAATTGCCTCCAAAACATTCTGCTGGGGTGTCTCACGAACAAATAAAATTTCGCACTTCAAAAAACCATAGCATACTATCTTCCTTTATAAACCCTTTTTCATTTCCTGAATATTTTGGTGCCTCCAAATTTCTGGTCTCCCAGGCTCAAACTTGCATTTCCTTTCAATTACTCTTTTTCTCTTAGCCATCTCATTTAACCTAGGACCAAGTTCTGCCAATTCTTTTTCCAAAACAGCACTTGGATCTGCCTTCTTTTTCATTTCCCCAGGCATCACTCTGACCTAGGCTTCATAATTTCATGTCTTAATTACCAACAGCCTCCTAGCTGGTGTTTTTGATCTAGTTCATCATATACAGAGTTGCTAAAAATCATCTTTTCAATTATCATTTCTACCCTCCTTATAAAACCATGTAAGCTCCTTAGCATTTTTCAGTTAAATATATACATTTTAGCCTAGAATTCAAAGCATTCCCCCCAAATACTCCCTTATTTCATCAATACCACCAATATCATCCATACCATCAATATCAACACCCCTCTTCCTTGACAAAGACCCCACCTACCAACCTTTCTATCCCATAATTTACTTGGCCCTAACAGCATACTTTTAAATGGCATTCCATTTGCAAATATTAACCAATGGTTTTTACCACCTTCATAACATGTGTTTTGAAAGATGTTTTCTGTGACTGATTCTAGATGGCTATGATACCTCTGATTCAAGGTCCCTCAATACTCATGCACCCATTTATACAGTCATAATTTGCACTTATTTCTATGGAGCTTGATAAAATGCCTTGAGGTATTCAAGTCTATCTAATGAGCCAACCCAACTGGACCATTCTTCATTTGTCAAATGAGGGAGTTGGACAAGATGGTCTCTGAGGGTCCTTGCCCCATTTTCCACCACCAAGCTCCCCATGACCATGAGCACAGGGCTTCTAGCCTAGGTTGCCCTACCTCTTTTGCAAATGCTCTTTCCTGATCTTCGGTGAAGATATCTATCCCAGGGTTCATACATCTAGGATTCAAGGCTCAAAAGGTTCCGAAATCCCATTTTGCTGAAGTTGACTGGCAGCAGAGGAGGAGTCTCCAGAAGCTTCTCCAGAATTCTTAAAGAAAACAAGAGAACTGGCTCAAGTTTGGCCATTTACCGGAAAAACATATACCAAGAGTTGTTTGGATAGTTATGAACTGCCATGAAATAGAAGATGCCTAATGAGCACTCCTGCAAACTGATTTATGTTCTAAGGAGCTTTAAGTATCAGCCTCAAAACAGACTCTAACACTGGTTTTAAGTTGTTAGTAAATCGTGTTTCAGTCCTTCAGTATGTGTATATTGTGAGTCTGTTCTGTTTAGCATTTCTTAACTGTGCAGAAATAAATAATAATAACAGGTAGGATTTACGTGCATGTTAAGGTTTGCAAAGTGCTTTACATGTGTTGACCTATGTGATCCTCACAACAACCCTGGGAAGTAGGGGCTATTATGATTTAATATCCACTTTACAGACAGGGAAATTGAGACACAGAGATGTTAAGTGACTTGTCCAGAGTCACTCATCTGAGACAGGATTTGAACTCAGGTCTTCCTTATTTTAGGTCCTATATCTATCCACTGTGCCACCTCACTAGTCCATATTACCTGTTCCATACCTGAGCTATATTGTACATTGAGTGCTTGTTAAATTCCCTCTTTGAGGGAAACCCTACATAGGAAGAATAATTAAATTTATAATAATATATAATATAAATATGATAATGAATGATAAATAAGCAAAATAGATATGTATAATAAATGTATTTGTGATATTAATAAATAATAAATATAATAAATTAATTTGTTCCTAAGTTCTGGGTTGGGGGGTTGATGAGCCCAAAAAGGTGAAAAAGAAAGTCTAATTCTTTTCATTAAAGGCCAAACTCTCCCAGGACTGAATCCAGTCCTAACCATATGCCTATATCCTGAAGACAGGGGTCCCTTAGTCATAAAGGATAAGGTGCCATATTCTATCTCCTGTGAGCCTAGCAGTGATTTCTCAAGATTTGATATTACATAATTGTTTTTGGTGGGCTTTTCCTTCCAGCTAATCTACTGTGAAGGCAGGGGATGGGGGTGGGGCAGTTGGGAGTTGGGAGATGGGGAATGTAAGCATGCATCTGACTCTTCCAAAGCAACTTAAGTCCTTCAGGAGTGCTTGTTGCCTACCCCATAGATAGAAGACCAATTCACCAGAAAGGGAGTGGGGGGGAGAGGCAGTCAGTAATGACATGGTACTTCAGATTCTGTTTTGGCCACCTGTAAAGGCAATGTAGTAGCTAAGCCTTCCGTCTCAACCCTCACAGGCTGGCTTGAGAGCCCTTGACGTTATATATTTGTACCAGAGACAGTCAGGATTTTAAAATATCTTTAAAAATTAGCTTCCTGGGGGGGCGGAGCCAAGATGGCGGCTGGTAAGCAGGGAATAGCATGAGCTCCCTACCGAGACCCTCCAAAAACTTATAAAAAATGGCTCTGAACCAATTCTAGAACGGCAGAACCCACAAAACAGCAGAGGGAAGCAGGGCTCCAGCCCAGGACAGCCTGGATGGTCTCTGGGTGAGGTCTATGCCACACGGAGCTCAGAGCTGGGAGCTGGGAGCTGGGAGCTGGGAGCTGGGAACGGAGTGGAGCAGAGCCCAGACTGAGCGGCGTGGACCATCCAGACCAGAAGCCAGGTGGAGGGGGCCCTAGCACCCTGATTCAGTGAGCTGCGGCAGTTACTAGACTTCTCAACCCACAAATACCAAAGACTGTAGAGAAGGTTAGTGGGAAAAGCTGCGGGAGTAGAAGGAGTTCGCGGTTCGGCTTCCAGCCCCGGGGGCAGCAGAGGTGGGGCAGCTACAGCTGTTGTTATTTCTGGCTCCAGGCCCACCTGGTGGGAGGAATTAAGTGGCGGATCAGAGCAGGGGTGCATAGCCTGCCAAAGATCTAAGCCCAGTTCGGGTTGGGGGTTGGGGAAGGAGCAGTGCTGGTGTAGCAGAGCTGGCACCTCCCCCCCAAACGTGGAACATAGAACTCTGTAATCTACAAGCAGTCATACCCCACTGAAAAACTCAAGGGTCAAGTTAGTTGGCTGGGAATATGGCCAGGCAGCGAAAACGCACCCAGATTCAGTCTCAGACTTTGGATTCTTTCTTTGCTGACAAAGAAGACCAAAACATACAGACAGAAGAAATTAATAAAGTCAAAGAGTCTACAACAGAAACCTCCAAGAAAAACAGGAACTGGTCCCAGGCCATGCAAGAGCTCAAAAAGGAGTTGGAAAAGCAAGTTAGAGAAGTAGAGGAAAAATTGGGAAGAGAAATGAGAAGGATGTGAGAAAACCATGAAAAACAAGTCAATGACTTGCTAAAGGAGACCCAAAAAAATACTGAAAAATACACTGAAGAAAACAACACCTTAAAAAACAGACTAAGTCAAATGGCAAAAGAGCTCCAAAAAGCCAATGAGGAGAAGAATGCCTTGAAAGGCAGAATTAGCCAAATGGAAAAGGAGGTCCAAAAGACCACTGAAGAAAATACTACTTTAAAAATTAGATTGGAGAAAGTGGAAGCTAGTGACTTTATGAGAAATCAGGATATTATAAAACAGAACCAAAGGAATGAAAAAATGGAAGACAATGTGAAATATCTCCTTGGAAAAACCACTGACCTGGAAAATAGATCCAGGAGAGATAATTTAAAAATTATTGGACTACCTGAAAGCCATGATCAAAAAAAGAGCCTAGATACCATCTTTCAAGAAATTATCAAGGAGAGCTGCCCTGATATTCTAGAGCCACAGGGCAAAATAGAAATTGAAAGAATCCATCGATCGCCTCCTCAAATAGATCCCAAAAAGAAATCTCCTAGGAATATTGTCGCCAAATTCCAGAGCTCCCAGATCAAGGAGAAAATACTGCAAGCAGCCAGAAAGAAACAATTTGAGTATTGTGGAAACCCAATCAGAATAACCCAAGATCTGGCAGCTTCTACATTAAGAGATCGAAGGGCTTGGAATGCGATATTCAGGAGGTCAATGGAGCTAGGATTAAAACCTAGAATCACCTACCCAGCAAAACTGAGTATCATGTTCCAAGGCAAAATACGGATTTTCAATGAAATAGAGGACTTTCAAGCTTTCTCAGTGAAAAGACCAGAGCTGAATAGAAAATTTGACTTTCAAACACAAGAATCAAGAGAAGCATGAAAAGGTAATCAAGAAACGGAAATTGCAAGGGACTTACTAAAGTTGAACTGTTTTGTTTACATTCCTACATGGAAAGATGATGTGTATGATTCATGAGACCTCAGTATTAGGGTAGTTGAAGGGAATATGCATATATATATATATATGTTTATGTATCTATATAAGTGAATATGTATGTATGTATCTATGTGTATATATATGCATGTGTATGTATGTATATATATGTGTGTTTTTGTGTATATATATACATATATATGTATATGTATATATATATATATATGTAAAAGAGAGAGAGCAGACACAGGGTGAGTTGAAGATGAAGGGAAGATATCTAAAAGAAATAAAATGAAATTAAGGGATGAGAGAGCAACATACTGAGAGAGGGAGATAGGGAGAGATAGAATGGGGTGGATTATCTCGCATAAAGGTGGCAAGAGGAAGCAGTTCTGTGGGAGGAGGGGAGAGGGCAGGTGAGGGGGGAATGAGTGAACCTTGCTCTCATCAGATTTGGCCTGAGGAGGGAATACCATACATACTCAGTTGGGTATCTTACCCCACAGGAAAGAAGAGGGAGTAAGTTTAAAAAAAAAAATAAAAGGGGGGGGGGATGATGGAGGGGAGGGCAGATAGGAGTGAAGGTAATGAAAACAAACACTTTGGAAAGGGGACAGGGTCAAGGGAGAAAATTCAATAAAGTGGGATGGGTTGGGAAGGAGCAAAATGTAGTTAGCCTTTCACAACATGAGTATTGTGGAAGGATTATACATAATGATACACGCGTGGCCTAGATTGAAGTGCTCGACTTCTTAGGGAGGGTGGGTGGGAAGGGAAGAAGGGAGAGAATTTGGAACTCAAAGTTTTAAAAACAGATGTTCAAAAACAAACAAAAAAAAAGTTTTTGCATGCAACTAAAAAATAAGATACACAGGCAATGGGGCGTAGAAATTTATCTCGCCCTACAAGAAAGGAAGGGAAAAGGGGATGAGAGGGGAGGGGGGTGATAGAGGGGAGGGCTGACTGGGGAACAGGGCAACCAGAATATATGCCATCTTGGAGTGGGGGGGAGGGTAGAAATGGGGAGAAAATTTGTAATTCAAACTGTTGTGAAAATCAATGCTGAAAACCAAATATGTTAAATAAATAAATTTAAATTTAAAAAAAATTAGCTTCCTTCTATAGAGAGACAGGAGCATGGGTGACCAATTCCATCATTCTCTTGCCTCAATCCAGTTTCAAAGAATCAAATGAATAAATAAACAGATAACAACGCACATGTGCCATGACCATGAATCAGACTTCATGAAGAAGCCCAGGAGGAGGTATGATCCTGGATGACTTCTGTGAAATCTAATTATTAACTTCTAGTTGCAAAAGTTTTGTGAGGCAGGAAACCACCTATCTCCCCAAAACATTAATTATAAATAACCTTCTAAAGAGGGTAAGTGAATCATCTTCTATATTATTTGCTCTATGGGGTGTCCCAAAAAGTCTTAGTGCAGTTTTATGCTAGGAAAAGCTTAGAACTTTTGGCACAGCCTGTATAAAGGGATAAACATTGTACCTCTTACAAACACTAATCTTACTATCTTTTCAGAAGTTTAGCAGCACGCAAAAAAGGAGAATTCTTCAAGGGGAAAAATGTCTTATTTCTTCATTAGAATTGGGGATAAAAAATTATATCTAGGAAATATATGGGATCTGTAAGTAAATCCAGGATTCCATGCGCGGTGTCTTGTGTTCTACATAGCAGACATTCACGAATATTGTTGACTGACTAAATAAAAAGTCAATCCTCTTTACACTTGGCCTTTCATTCCACTCACTAGTCCTATGTCCCTGTTGATTACATTATGGGACATGCATTAAGCTCTTAATTATCTGTATGCAGATAACATGCTTTGGGATTACCTGTGGGGAATTTTTAATCATAACACACCTCCCCTCACCTTCCAATTAGTGTGTCCTCAGGATATGAAAGCTCATTTTAATATTAGTCCAAGCAAAGCATGATTAGATAGGCAAATCTGCTGCAAGAAACTCACAAAATGAATTCCAAAGCTTGGTACAAATTGTTCTTAGGTTATCAGTTACTTTGGATTGTGCTTGCCTAACCCTCCATTAAAGCAGATAATGGGGAGATGATCATTTTTGGAAATGCCTTTCTGAAAATTGATTTCCTTTTCAAAAAAGAAAAGAAAAAAGAATTCCAAGCTAAGACTGCCTCCTAAGAATTGGGCATTTATTTCCAGTTAATTGGTTGAAACTGGCCCCTCGACTTAAAATGGAAAAAACATTTTTATTATTAGACCATCTTGGCTCATTTAATTAAAGACTTTATGCGGGTCGCCTGCGCCTGAAGGTTTCTGCATATTTTCATTATGAAAACAGAGTTTAAAGATAAAGCCCTACCTTGACAATGGTGATAAATATCATCCAAATGCCGGGGCAGAACAACAGTAAAAAGGGGACTTTGTAACTGCATTAAATTGGGTTCAGAAGGGGGACTGTGATTAATTTTCAAATTGTAAATCCCTGAAAAGATATTTGCCATTTTATAAACGTGATAATGACTACTCAATTCATTTCAGAATTCAGGCTAGGGGGGTGGGTGGGGATGCCCAAAGAACACATCTATCTGATTAATAGTTTGGTTCCTGTGGCCATGGGGGGTGGGGGGGTGGGGAGATCAAGTTTTCTTTTCTTCCCCTGATTTCCTGGAGTAGGTAGTTTGATTTGTTTGGATGGGAAGGAGTAGCATTCTTTTTTCCTCTGTGGGATTTGGGAAACATGGAGATTCACTTAGAAACTGAAGCTCATCTAAGCACCACTCTTGTCTACCCAGTGAGGGAGCACAGGGTAAAGGACAGAGCCCTGCACTTGGGTCAGAGAGAAGGAGGTTCAAATCCCTCACCTGTCACTTATCATGACTCAAGTCAGCTTACCTCTCTAAGGCTTAGTTCCCTGGTCTATAAAATGGGAATAATACTGCCTCAAGGACAAGAAGAGATCTTAATCTTTTTTTGTGTTGTGTATCCATTTGGTTATCTGGTAAAGGCTACAAACCCCTTCACAGAATAATGTTTTTAAATGAATAAAATAAAATACATAAGTCAACAAAGTAAATTAATCACATGAAATATTGGTATCAAAATATTTTTAAAAATAAGTTCTAGGACCCAAGGCAAAGAGGCCCTGCTATATGATCTTCAAAGTGTTGTTGTGAGTTACTAATTTATGCATTTATTAAGTGTCTGCTATGGACTAGGCACTGGAAACACTCATAAGTATCTATGATAACATCGATTTGGATGTTCTCTGCAGAAACGAAAATTTCAATCTCTTCATCACTGCTGAGCTTGTGCAACTCTTGTCCATGTCCTCCCATAAATGCAACATAGGTCCACCCAAAGTGCTGAAGCCCCTCCAGAGTGCTCCTGACGTTGAATGGACATCAACGGAGCAAAGGAACTATACCCAGTTTATCCCTCCCTTTCATCACCCTATGCCCAGTCCACCTTCTTTCTTACTCAGTGACATCCTTTACTCAATAATCGATAAATATTTATTTCTTCTGTGTGAGGTGCTGTGCTAATCACTGAGGATACAAATGAGAGAAAGAAAAACAGTCTGTGCCCTCAAGGAGCTTACAGTCTAACAGGGAAGACAATATACAAAAGGAAGTGGATAGGAGCTGGGAGGGTTCCAGAAAGTACCCCGTGCCAGAACATGGTGTTTGTAAAGATGAAACCAAGCAGAGCAGCTGATGGAAGATGAAAAGTTTATCTGGAAAGTTCTGAGCCTTTTGTAAAGGAAGGCTTTGGGAGGAGTTTATTTCTCTCCTTTCCAATCTGAGGGGAAAGGCAGCTGACGGTGCTGAGAAGGTGTTAAGTGTTCAAGCTGGATCAGTCTCCATGATTACAAGATTTCAGGCGATGTACTCATCCTGGACGAGACTGATGTTTGTGGAAACTAAGCAGAATAGTTAATAGAAAATGAAGAATTCCAGTTATTTTTCATAATTCTTTGTGCATAATATGTTAGAGCTAGATTATACCAACACTGGTCCTTTCTACTGCCCTTTGGATGACATTTAATTCTTCATGGACCATAGCGCTCCACGACTTGTAGCCATACATAGACAAAAATAGGATATGTTTCCTCCCCTCAAGGAATTTGCATTCTAACGAGGATACAGAATTTAAGGCTCTTTGCAAACTCTAAAGCATTGTTGAGAAACTCTGCCCTTTTCAACATGAAACCCAAAGCCTCAGCAGAACAGCAGGAGACTACAGATCAGCCCTGCCATCTGTCCACTGCACTGAGCTGCCAACAAAAAACAACCAAATACCAATGTGGATTTCTCATCATCTGGAAGATTCCCAGTGCTGATAGTTTGCTTCTTCTCATTTGTCCTCCTACTTTACAGAAGCCTTTATGAGATTGGCTCTTTTGATCTGTTTGCTGACTTGTTTGCCTAATTGTTCTCCACAAGTCAGCAGGGATCTCTGCTCCACACTGGCAGAAGTACTTTGAAGTATTCAATCCCACAAAGAAAGTTGAATAATTGCAACTAATGCCCAATAATGAGCTAGAATAGACAATAGAAACTTGTTACCCAAGTGGAAGACTTCATGTCTAAGACTAAACTGTTTGGTCTGAAGACCAAACTGAAAATGAATGTCTTCTAAGAGGTTGGTTTACAATCACTGCCTTCAAGGTGCTTACAGTCCAATAGGGGTAATAGGACGTGGATAAGAAACACTCAAATTGAAGAATCTGGGGGCTATTATCCTAGATAAAAGACCTAAGGGAGACATGATAAGTGTCTTCAAGTACTTGAAGGGCTGTCAGGTGAAAGACTTTTTTCTGCTTAGCTCCAGAATGCACAGCTAGGTATAATAACCATTACTTCTAGAAAAGCATATCAAATGGCTGCCCTGTGGATTAATGCACCACCCTGTGACTGTTTGATGAAGACTCTTGGCTCTGGGCAACACTGCCCAATGTGTGTTAAAGCCCAATGTGAGCTCCTTGAGGACAGATACTAATACCCTACTTGAGTATTTTGCATAATTCCTGACACTGTGGTACATGCCAAATGCACATGTTTTCATTCATCCATTCACCTATTATTCCCTTTGACCTTTCTAAATAACGACTGTTGGAAGGCTTTCATTTTTCTAAAAATTTGCTCTGTCTTTCCTTGAGAAAACTTGATAATTTGGAAATTTATTTCAGTAAGAGAAATAAAACCAAATCCATATTTACTCATTTTTCAAGCACTTAGCCCAGTGCCTGGAACATAGTAGGTGCTCAATAAATGCTTATTGACTGACTGACTTTTCAGATATTACCTAATCTACATGTACTAGCAATAAAGGAAGCAAAAATATATTTGCATTTAAAATGGTCTTGTTGCCATGTGGAATAATGCTCCAGATCAAACAAATCAAACAACCCTGAGTTTTCACTTTACCCCAGCATGCTAGACAAGGTAACAAAAGATGGAAATAGTAAATGTTGGAGGGGTTGTGGAAAGACAGGCACACAGCGCTGTTGGTGGATATATACATTTGTCTGATCATTCAGGAAAGTAATTTGGAAGTATGCAAAGGAAAAAAAAAAAACCATCCATATCATTTCATCCCGTGACTCCATTTCTAGGCATATTCTCCCAAGGAAGTCAATGGTGTAAAGGAAGGCCTAATGTGCACCAAAATTATTTATTACTGTGCATCATTTGGTAGCAAAGAATTGTAAACAAAGTAGAAGCCCATTAATTAGGGAATGGTTCAAGACATTGTGATACACATCCATCTCTACTGTCAGATTGGCTAATATGACAAAACAGGAAAATCATAAATGCTGGAGAGGATGTGGGAAAATTGAAACACTATTACACTGCTGGTGGAGTTGTGAACTGATCCAGCCATTCTGGAGAGCAATTTGGAACTATGCCCAAAGAGCTCTAAAAATGTGCATACCCTTTGACCCAGCAATACCACTTCTGGGGCTGTATCACAAAGAAATCACACAAATGGGAAAGGGAACTATATGTACAAAAATATTTATAGTGGCTCTTTTTGTGGTAGCAAAGAATTGGAAATCAAGGGGATGCCCATCAATTGGGGAATGGCTGAACAAGTTGTGGTATATGAATGTAATGGAATACTATTGTGCTACAAGAAATGGGGAAGTTATGGACTTCATAATAACCTGGAAAGACCGACATGATTTGATGCTGAGTGAGAGGAGCAGAACCAAGAGAATATTGTACACAACCATGGATATATTGATTCTGTGATGACTAATCTTGATAGACTTGGCTCTTCTCAGCAATACAAGTTTAAAGACAACTGCAATGGACTCATGATGGAGAGAGCTATCTACATCCAGAGAAAGAACTATGGAGTCTGAATGCAGATTGAGGCAACCTATTTGCTCTCTTTTTTTTTCTTTTGGTTTTTTTTTTCTTTTGTTTTTGTTTTTGGTGGGTTTTTTTTTGGTTTTGTTTCTTCTCTCTCATGATTCATTCCATTGGTCATAATTCTTCTTTACAATTTGACTATTGTGTAAATAAGTTTAATGCAAAGCTATATGTAGAAGATACATCAGATTCCATGCCGTCTCGTGGAGGGAGAGGGGCAGGGGGGAGAAGAAAATTTGGAACTCAAAATCATGCAGAACTGAGTGTTGTAAACTAAAAATAAAAAAATCTTAATAAAAAAAAGACATTGTGGTACACAAACACAGTGGAACAATAAATATGATAAATACAGAGAAGCATGGGAAGACTAATAAAAAGTAATGTAAAGTGAAGTAAGCAGAATGAGGAAAAAAGTAAAAAATGAATGCCATGAAATGACCAAACTTCACCTTAGAAGAGGCCTCAGAAGATACATCCTCCCACTTCTTTGCAGAGGGAAAGAAACAATGCATATAATGTCAAGTTTTTATTTAACACATTTGATAGTTTTGCTGAAATGTTTTTTTCTTCTTTGTTCCTTGTTTTTTTTCTCTGAGGGGGGAAGGGAAAGATTGAAAAATGCAGGTGATGCAATATGATTGTTCATGCATTAGCCTATATCAGATTGCATGCTGTCTTGGGAAGGGAGGATGGCAGGGAAGGGGAAAAATTTTAAACTCAAAATCTTGTGAAAGTGAATGTTGCAAACTAAAAATAATAAATATTTTTTTTAAAAAGAAAAAAATGTAGGTGAAATAAAAAGAAATGATTCAATAAATTTTACTTTAAAATCATAAAAAATACTTTGGTTGGCTAATGTAGCAAGCAGGTTTAAGCAGGTCAGCAAACTAGGTCTGTAACTAGGACAGGAAGACAGAATCTTTTCCCAGGGTACTGAATTTAGAGGGATCCACCAGAATTTGCAATCTTTTAACAGCACAAAAACAAAAGAAAGCTCAACCTTCCAAATAATAAAAATCCCTATCCTCAACAATGATTTTCTTAGCCTGATGATTCTTGGAATGTTCGAGAAATAAATATTAATCAAACCCTGTGACAACTTTGTTGGGTTGGTCGTCAGAGGTGAGGAAAGAAATGACTGCCTGCACTTGGTTCACATGTCTGTAATCTCATTGGCTATATCATACCTTCAAAGAATCACAGATGCTCAGATCTGGAAGAAGGGATACCAGAAGTCATCTAGCCTAGCCTGGAGCAGATCAAGAATATCCCTCGAAAGTGGCCCAATCTTTGCTTGAATACCTCCAATGAGGGAATTCCACTGTTTTCTTTTTCTTGGGGGGAGAAGGGGAGAAGGCAGGGCAATTGGGGTTAAGCGATTTGCCCAAGGTCACACAGCTAGTAAGTGTGTCAAGTGTCTGAGGCTGGATTTGAACTCAGGTCCTCCTGACTCCAGGGCCAGCGTTCTCTTCACTGCACCACCTAGCTGCCCCAATCCCACTGTTTTCTAAGATAGCCTATTCCACTCTTGAACAACTTTGATTGTTAGGAAGGTTTCGTTGTTGTCTTATATGGAGCCCAAATCTAGCTCTCTCAGGGCAGGAGATAACAGTGGAATATCGTGTAGGCATGGAGGATGGCGAGATGGTAGCATGGATAGGCAGCTGGATGTGATAGGAGGGTGGGCTGGTCTGGGGCCAGGTAGATATACTAGGTTTGGTAAGATTGTACTCACTCACTGTTAAGATCACTCAACCCTAAAGCAAGAGTTCCAAAGCTGATTGGACTAAGTGTCCAAGGGCCTGGAGACATGATTTCCAGAGGTCCAGTTCAATGAGTGATATTCCATTTGGGGGAGAAGTGGGACAGCCTCACGGTAGATGACAAAATGGCCCATGTGGACCACTTGATGGGATACAAGCCTGTGCTTCATTTTGAAGGAAACAGAAGATAACTCAAAGGTATGGTTGAAAGTTTCCAGTTATAATTTGGAAATAGATATATGAAAATATATTTGCACTGCACCCTTTTTCTTCTGTTAGGAAAGGGGTGGAATATTGACCTTTAATCAAAGAACCTGATTTGGTTCCATCCCTGGGCTTTAAGGGAAAAAACATGGCTTTCCAGTAGCCAATAATACTCCTCTCTAAAAAAATCTCTTTAAATCTGCAAATGTTATTATATATTTGTTGCTGCTCATATTGATTTCCAGGCAAGATATCAAACATTTTCATTTGAAAAAGAAGCACATACATTTCCTTCTTTCATGATTCTAGAGCACTTTAAGATTTGGAGATAAAGTCGAACCTTTAAATACAATAATATTTTAAAATATAATAACATTGGCAGTTAGATGACACAGGGGACAGAGTGCTGGACCTGGAGTCAGGAAAACATGAGTTCAAATTCAGCTTCAGATACTTACTAGTTGCATGACTCTGGGCAAGCCACTCATCTCTGTCTGCCTCAGTTCAAAATTAAGCTTATCTCCTTATCTCAAATGAGATAATATTTATAAAAGTGCTTAGCACCATACCTGGCCCATAGTAGGTGTTGTATCAATGCTTATTACCTCCATCCCTCCCTCCCCTGTAAAATGGGGATAATAAGGTTGTTGTGAGGATAAAATGAGATATTTGTAAAACATTTTGCAAACATTAAAGCAGCAAATAAATACTTTTATGAGCTATAACAATAGCTGGCATTTATAGTGCATTGAGGTTGCAAAGAGACCCAGACCATGTCTTCTCAGCCCTGAGTACAGCATTCTTACCACTGTGTCATTGCTGCTCCCCCAAAACGTATTCAGGAAATTCAGAAATTGTGCATCACAACCCACTGTCCTCAGCTGTGACACCTGGGTTACAAGTTCCCAAGACAAAGGTTTGGGAGGGAGGTGAGATTGGTGAGCAAGGGTTTTCTTTTCTGGGAGTGAAAGAAAAGAGAAGAAAGAAGGGGAAGACAGGGAGAGAGGAAAGCAAAGGGATAGGGAGAAGCAGATGGGGTGTAGGAGAGAACGGAAAAAAATTTACTCAAGACAGAGAATCCAGATAATCACTAACATATAGCCTTAGTTACAGCAGGCACATTTCAATGTCATCTTGGCTGTCTTGTGGTTTTAAGAAATGATCAGAGCACAGAAGGAGCTTTCACTGGTCCATGACATACACTATACCTTTAAGACACGAATGTATCCCCTTGTCCCTTGCCTTCTCTGACTTGTCAAGTCTAATGAAAAGAGCAGCTTGACCAACCAGAGTTGTGTGTGTGTGTGTGTGTGAGTGTTTTTCCAATACTCTATTAAAGCTTAATTAACTAATAATCATAAGACTATTAAAAATTAAGGAATGAGAGTAGTTAAATGTTTTCCAGAGATCGGAAATAATAAGTAAATGCAAATCACAGGGAAATTATTAACTAGCTGAAATATAAAATGACTTGGAAAAGGCTCCTTGGAACCTTTCATCTACCATGGAACACCAAGTCTGCCAATTTTAGAAGCGTTCCACAAAAACAGTCCATCATGCCATGATAGACTAGTTCCTCTCTTCGTTGTACATGTTAAACACCAAAGAATGGGTCTAATGGTCCCGAGCAGCCAGAGGTAACAGATGGTAGAGAGCTAGGATTGAGTGGTGACCACCACGGTCTTAGGAAATCATGGAATGGGAATGGGGGCGGGGGTGGGGTTGAACATATGGGAATACAGTTCTGGGAACTCCCAGCCTGATCAGTACACAAATCATTTAGTAATCATCACAGTAATTACTGCTAAATGATTTGTGTGCTAGTGGGGCATGGGGAGGCTTACTTTTGTATTATGATTACACTGCAGGATCCAGAGAAAGTGATTTCCAATCGCGCCATGGTCTCCAAGAAGCTGGGCCTTCCCTGGCAAATTTCTAATTCTAGTTCTCTTCTCTAACATCAGTAGCAGGCATGAGTGAAGGCCCTTGAGCTCTTGTTGCAATAATTTCTCTAGCTGCTAAAGAGGAGTAATGATACCTTCCCTCCAAGGGCATTAAGGCTGGTGACTTAATGAGTGTGAAGAACTCCACCAGGGAAAAACAGTGAGTAAGAAAAAATCATCATCATTAGTTTGGGGAGTGCCAATCCTATGTGGGTCTTGGATTTCAGTTTCAACTCCTGGCACTAATAGCATAAGCTAACCAGGAAATACAGTAACTCATTCTCTGTCCCCAAGAGGTCAATGTCATTTCCACCCAATCCCAAGAGGAAGGATTTAACTGGGCATTCCCAATTGAGAGGGGTTTTCCTGACTAATTACCCGTCAACACAAAGTAATGATGCGGTATCAGATCTCCTTAGCCTTTCTCACATAATAATTTGACTGTACAAATAATAATCCATGGCATTATTAGAGATAGCATAACAACAAATTTTTTTCCTTAAGACTGGCAAAATTGTTGCCAGAGATCATATCTAACCCCAAAATTGATAAGAAATGGGTGTTTATGGCTAGGAACCATAAGAAAATATTTTCTTGATTAATTAATAAGAATTTATTCTCTCTCCTTCCTTCCCCTCTACCAATTAAATAAAAATTAAATTAAAAAATAAAACCCATGTGATAAATATGCATAGTAAAGCAAAGCAAATTTCCTCATTAGATTTATTTGCCATCATGAGTCCAACATCACTCTGTCATGGATGAGTGGGTAACATGGCTTTGTCTTTGGTCATCTAGAATCATGGACTTCCAGGCAATTCTCTAAGACTATACTATAATAAATGCTTATTGCACAGAGTCAGGCTGCTACATAACCCTCCCATAAGGTTTCAGGGGTACCCTGAGTTATTGGGGAATGGAGGTATGTCTTCTTTAATGCCATCAACTTGAAGCCCCACCAGGTATGTTCCCCACATTGTTAGGTACTTCCATTTATCCACTTAACATCAATTATATTTTACAATCTGATATTTACATCAAAGATGTAACAAGAACAGAAAAAAATTCCCCCCCCAAAAAAAACTTTGGAGGCACACTCTTTTCTATCCCATCTAGGTCTCAGGAAGGAGTGGGCTCACTCTTAAATCAGTTCTTCTATAACATTGGTCCCACCAAGTTCATATCCAAATGAGGCATTGATGCTAGATGAGTCCTCAACTTAGCTACTGCTGTGTCCAGTCCTGAAGACAGCTCCCAAAAGTGATCCATTTCTCCCCAGGGCATTAATACTAAGCTGGCTGCAAGACAAGATCTAGAAACACTGTCAGGGAAAAAAGAGCCTGTATTCATAGGGCTATATGATAGCCTCGGTGAGGAAGGTCAAGTCTTCTCCACTTTCTTACGGCATTGTCTCTTACTAGGCAGCACAAGCAAAAAGAAAGAGAAAGAAAGAAAGAAAGGAAGTGAGAGAGAGAGAGAGAGAGGGAGGGGGGGAAGGAAGGAAGGAAGGAAGGAAGGAAGGAAGGAAGGAAGGAAGGAAGGAAGGAAGGAAAAGGAAAAGTCCAAAATATCTACTAAAATGCATCTGAGATGCAAATGGACAAACAAAGTAAACTGACTGGCTTGAGCCTTTTGGGAGTCCCCTCTTTTTCCAGCTTTACAGACAGACAAAGAAACAAAGTTTCTATCCATATGGTTAGCAGACCAGAACCAATTGCTGACTGTCTATACATGCTCCATTGTCTCTCCAAATCACTTCCATTCTACATCATCACTAATCTCCAAGAAGCAGGCTCCCTAGCCTCTCTATGTGGAGAATTTGCATCACCCAAACATGCTAATGCATTCTTTATGTGTGCCTCCCCTCATTACCCTTATAATGTTGTTGTTAAATTGTTCTAAATTTAAAATATGTAAATAATAATTAAATCACTGTGAATAAATTGTTCTCTTGATTCTGTTCACTTTACTCTGCATCAGTTCACACAGGTCTTCCCAGATTTCTCTGACTCTATTCATTTTGTCATTGCTTATGGCATTATAATATTCCACTACATCAGGTACCATAATTTGTCTAACCATAATTTGATGGACATGACAGCTATCCCTTCCACGTCACAACTCTCCTAGCTTTAATATGTCATGGGTTGGCATAAAAAATTAAATGGGAATTTGGGGGGAGTTTTACAGAAGTTGCAGATGACACAGAAAAAGTTTAGAAACTCAGAAATGCATAAAATATATTTATAGTGTTGCATAACATCAACACATTTTATCTTTTAATAACATGATAATTCAGATTTCTCTGGTACAAAGGGAAGGCTAAAAAAGTTTATGTGGATTTTCCATGTTGCAAGGATGCTGTGCCCTAAACCCCTGTGATGTGGAAGGAATAACTATTTTCTAGTCCTTTGCACCCACAAAAATTGCTGCTACAAATATTTTGTACACTGGTCCTTTTCCTTTCTTTGATTTCCTTAGGATTAGTAGTGGTATCACAAGGTCAAAGGTCATAGTTTAATAAGTTTGGGGACATACTTCCAAATTACTTTCCAGAATGGCTGGACCAATTCACAGCTCCACTGACAGTACATTAATGTCTCTTATTTCCTACAGCCCTTCCAATATTTGTTATTTTCAAACAGTATGACATGAAATCTCTAAATTGTTTTAATTTATGTTTCTTAAATTATTAGCGACTTGGGGGGCATTTTTTCTTACAGTCAATAATAACTTAGATTTCTTCTTTTGAAAACCAATTTCATATGCTTTGGCCATTTATCCATTATAGAATAGCTGTTAGTCTTATAAATTTGAATCAATTATTTATATACATTAGGTATCAGAGAAACTTGCGGCAAATTTTCTCCCAACTGTTTCTCTTATAATTTTAATTGCATTGGTATTGTTTGTACAATATTTGTACAATTGTTTGTACTGGAGCAGCTAGGTGGTGCAGTGATTAGAGTGCTGGGACTGGAGTCAGGAAGACCTGAGTTCAAATCTGGCCTCAGAGACTTACTAGCTCTGTGACCCTGAGCAAGTCACTTAACCCTGATTACCTCAGGTTCCTCATCTGTAAAATGAGTTGGAAAAGGAAATGGCAAACCACTCCAGTATCTTTGCCCCCCAAAAAAACCACTCAAATGGAGTCACAAAGAGTCAGATATGACTGAAACAACTGAACAAAACCGAAATTGTTTGTACAAAAACTTTTTCTATTGTTGACAATCAAAATTGCTCATTCTATCTCATATGACCCTATCTATCATTTCTTTGCTCATGCACTCATCCCCTATCCATAGGTCTAAAAGTTAATTTCTCCCTTACTCTACTAATTTGTTCGTATTGTCACCCTTTATGTCTATCCCATATCTATTTGGACTTTATCATGTTATATAGTGTGAGCTGTTGGTCTATACCTAATTTCTACCAGACTACTTTCTATTTTCCCAGTATTTTTTGTCCACTAATAAGTTCTTAACTAGGGTCTTTGGATCTGCCAATTACTAGGCTATTGTGTTCACTTGTTTCTATATGATATTCATTTAATCTATTCCTCTTACTGACCTCTTTATTTTTTAAACAGTACCAAACTGTATTGATCACTATTACTTTGTAGTATTGTGTGAGATCTAGTATGGCTAAACCCTCTCCTTCCTTCTTACTTTTTCATTATTTCCTTTGAAATGCTTCATCTTTTTTCCCTCCAGATGAATGTTTTTGTTTGTTTTTCAGACTCTATAAAATAATTCTTTGGCATGACATTGAGTAAATAAATTAATATAGGTGGCATTCATTTTCATTATATTGATGTGATTCCCCATGAGCAATCAATATAACTCCAATTATTGGTATAAGGCAGGCACTGCCCATGTAAGATATGTAAGTCCACTTGGGCTGTCTAAATGCAGCTAATAGAGTGGAATTAAACAACTGGAAAGAACTATTTTTCCTGCTTTGTTATTGTTGTTCAGTCGTGACCAATGCCATTTGGGGTTTTCTTGGTAAAGATTCTAGACTAGTTTGCCATTTCTTCTTCCAGCTCATTGTATAAATGAGGATACCGAGGCAAACAGAGTTACATGATATGCCCAAAGTCACACAGCTAGTAAGTGTCTCAGGACAGATTTAAACTCAGGAAAATGAGTCTCCTTGACTTCAGGCCTGACACTCTATCCACTATGCCACCTAGCTACCCTTTTCTTGCCTTGAGGAGAACAAAAGAAGGGGCCATAAAGCTAGCTCCTCTGTCCTCCTCAGAGAAGGGAATACTGGACTAGAATTATATCTATATTCCCCTCACCCAAAATATTGCTAGTCTGGAGGAATGATGTTCTTAGGTTCAAAAAGCCACTTATCTGGCTGCTCTCTTTTAAAGGGTGGAGGATAAGCCAAGTTTACTCCCACTGGCTTGATTGCTTCCCACCATATGCTAGTTACACAAAAGGCCATCACAAATAATGAATAGTGAGTAAACCCATTTATCCAAGCAGAAAACAGACATAAATCAGACAAGTTCTACAGATTAGAATATACCAAAAATTACATGAGTGAATTAGCTCGTTAGATAGAAGATACATCTCAGCTCAATCAAGAGTCTACAATTTCACCCACAAGGAAATTCCAAAGTCTCTAGGGAGGGCAAGCTGAAAATCAGGAACATGTTGAGGTGCCAGTTTTTCCAACATGTCCGCTATCAAAAGCTTCTTTATCTATATGGGTCTGGAGTCAGTCACTAAGAAAATCTGGAACAATGAATGTCCTCTCTTAAAGCATGAAAGGAGAATATCGCTTCTTTCCAAAGTTCTCACACTAACTTTATCCCTCACATGCAAAGTTGAATCATCATCCTATAAAGCAATTAGGAAAGACTTATGCAAAATGCTGTAAGCTTGCCTGGAAACCCTGGTTACATTCAAATCTGCCTTAGGTAAAAACTGCTTTGTAATTGCATTTATATAATTCCTGGGTATGTCTTGATTGATAGATGCCCAAATATTTTATAAGTTCTATAACTATCTTGATTTAAATTTCTCTTTCTATCTTTTCCTGCTGGGCTTTGTGGCAACATACAGGAATACGGATGAATATTTTTTGTGGATTATTCCAGAATAGTTGGACTAGTTCACTACTCCACCAACAATTCATTAATGTACTTATTTTCCTTCATCTCCTCCATCATTTGTCATTTCCGATAGGTGTGAGGTGGGACCTCAGAGTTGTTTTAATTTGTCTTTCTGTAATCTATAGTGATTTAGAGCATTTTTTTAATGACTATAGATAGCTTTGATTTCTTTTTCTGAAAACTGCCTGTTCATATCCTTTGACCATTTATCAGTTGAGAGGTGGCAGCTCTTATTTTTTAGAATTTAGCTCAGTTCCCTATATATTTGAGAAATGAGGCCTTTATCAGAGAAACTTGCTATAAAATTTTCAATATTTCATTGTCTACGGTATTTTTTGGCAAGATGTAGTTTCCCCATTTATCTCTTTTAATTGGTCTCTTTTTGCTTTTTCTTTGTCTAAGCTCATGACTGCTACCCTTGACTTTTTTCTTCAGCTGAAGCATAATAGATTCTGCAACAGCCCTTTATTTTAACTCTCTATGTGTCTTTCTGTTTCAGGTGTGTGTCTTGTATACAGCAATATTGTTGGATTCTGGTTTCTAATACATTCTGTTATCTGCTTCCATTTTAAGGGTTATCATCTCATTTACATTCATTGTTTTTATTAACTTCATTTCCCTCCATCCTATTTTCTTCTGTTTCTCTGTCTCTCTCTCTCTCTCTCCCTTCCTCCCTCCCTCTCTGTCTTTCTCTCTCTCCCACTCCCTCTCTCATCCCTTTTTCTCATCCCTACATTTTTTTGGAAATCATCCCAATATAATCAACTCATACCCATGCCCATTGTCTATGTAGACTCCTTCTAACTGCCCTAATAACAATAAAGTGTCATCATATAGGTATTTAAACAGTTGAGTCCCTTATGATTACTCCTTGATGTTTACCTTTTATGCTTCTCTTGAGTTTTCTGTTTGAATATCAAACTTTCTATTAAGCTCTGGTCTTTTCATCAGGAATGCTTGGAAATCCTCTAATTCATTAAATATCCATTTTCACCCACAAAGGATTATACTCAGTTTTGCTGAGTAGGTTATTCTTGGTTATAATCCTAGCTCCTTTGCCTTCCAGAATATCAAATCCCAAACCATCTGCTCTTTTAACATGCTACATCTGCTGCTAAATCCTGACTATGGCTTCACTATATTTGAATTGTTTCTTTCTGGTTGCTCTTAATATTTTCTCCTTGACCTGGGAGCTCTGAAATTTGGCTGTAATATTCCTGGGAGTTTTTATTTTGGGATCTTTCAGGAAATGATTGGTGAAATCTTTCAATTCCTATTTTACCACCTGAATTGAAGATATTGGGGGAGTTTTTTCCTTTATAATTTCTTGAAATATAATGTCTAGGCTTTTTCTTTCATCATGACTTTCAGGTAGTCCAATAATTTTTTTAATTATATCACCTTGATCTATTTTCCAGATCTGTTATTTTTCCAATTAGATAATTCATAATTTCTTCTTTTTTCATTCTTTTGACTTTGTTTTATTGGGTTTTGATGTCTCATGGAGTCATTAGCTTCCACTTGCCCAATTCTAATTTTTAAGAAATTATTTTCTTTAGTGAGTTTTCATATCTCTTTTTCCATTTGGCCAGTTCTGTTTTTTAAGGAGGTCTTTTCTTCACTGAATTTTTGTGCCTCTTTTGCCATTAGGCTAATTCTCTTTTATAAGGTGTTGTTTTCTTCAGCATTCTTTTCTGTCTGTTTTACCAAGCTGTTAATTCTCTTTCCAAAATTTTCTTGTTATCACTCTCATTTCTTTTCCCAATTTTTCATCTACCACTCTTATCTCTTTCTTTAACTCTTCCAGAAATTCTTGCTGGCTTTGAGTCCAATTAGCATTTTTACTTCAGGCTTCACTTATACTTGTTTTCATATTGTTGCCTTTTTCTAAGTTTACGTCTTGGTCTTCCCCACCACTGTAATGGAATTTCACAGTCATGTTCTCTTTTTTGTTGTTGTTTGCTCATTTTCCCAGCCAATTTCTTCACTTTAAACTTTATGTGAAAGTTGGTCTCTGTTCATCTGGTGGGGTGGAGAGGCACTGTGCCAAGCTTCAGGGTTTTTGTGCTGCTATTTTCAGAGCTAGTTTTGGGAGTCTACAAGTTTTTGGTGCTTCCAACGGGGTGTTATCCTGAGAGAGGTATGTTCACTGCTCTGGTCTTTACCCAGGAAGGGCCCCTGCTCTCCTGCACCTATATTGGGAATCAAGATGGGCTCTTAGCACTTATTCCGCCAAGTGCCCTTGAAGAGTTTGGCCTTTGTTTCCTTGATTAAATTAGGAGTCCTTGATGACCTCTTTGCCTCAAGGGAAAGCCTAGTTTACATTGGTTTGAGTGACATGATTGTGACATCAGAGGCTTTTAGACCACATGGGTTTAAGTCAAATTTTTGTGACGATTTTAGGTCACGTGGGTGAGTTACATGAGTGACTCACCTTTGACCCTGAATAAGACATATAAACCTGGAAGTTGGCTCTCTCTTTTGGAGCTCTGAGCTGCAGCAGAAGTGGTGCGTGATTCTAGGCCAGCCATTGTTATTAGCTCCCCAGCTTTGATATTGATGTTTCTCTGGTAACTATATATTGTGATTTTGTCAGACAGAAATCTGTCTGTTGATTCATGTTTATTTGCTCTGTTTGTATTTGCTCTGAAGCTCAGGGTGCTGGCTTTTCCCCCTGAGCTGAGTGAATGATATTTGTATGTTGGATTAAAGTAAGATTGTTAACCCCTTAACATTGCTTTCCTTAGTAAAGCAGATCAAAAGAATCTGGGCTTGCAGCATTCTTGTTGTTGGGCTTGTGTTGGTTT